>NC_090257.1:33865665-33878165 GCF_037325665.1 Littorina saxatilis
ACACACATACACCACGACCCTCGTCTCGATTCCCCCCTCTACGTTAAAACATTTAGTCAAAACTTGACTGAATGTAAAAAGAGAAAGAAAGAAAGAAAGAGAAGAAAAAACACAAACCCCCAGTTAAAACATTATTAGAGAGAGTAGACATAAATCATCACCTTTCTTACTCTATTGCCATCGTTAAAATGGTATTAACGTATCTGCTATCTCAAAATTGCCCCCCATTATCATACACTTATTCACCTCCTCTCCGCTTTAAACGTTTTCTCACCATACATTTAAAGCAATCATAAGATTTTTTTCTTTGCAGTGGTTATTGCGGAGGCGCTTTCTTACGTGGATTTACTCGCTTAGTCGAAACCCCCTGCTGTTTAAAGAATCCTTTTGAGGCACCTTAAACGATTTCAAATGGAGGATTTTTGTTTGTTTTTGCTGGGATTTATTTCTGCTACAGTGGAACCCCCACTTTAAGACCTCCATAAATCTGAGAAAATCAGGTCTTAAAATTAATAAGGTTTGGTTTTTGGGTTTTAATGTCCCTTCAGCAGATGCTAGCTGCTAATTGAGACCGCCTCTTAAATAAGGAGGGAGTCTCAAAATGGGGGTAACATTTCAGAGGTCATGAACAGAAACTGTCAAAAACTAAGATCTTCAGAAAAGGGGGAAAGTCCTAAATTGAGGGGGGGGGGGGGGGGGGGGGTTGTCTTAAAAGGGGGTTCCACTGTACCTTTTAATCGCAACGATTTCAGCAGACATTTATTTCGTTTTCACGTGCATGCAGGTAACCCCCTTTGTTGTGTTTCTCAGTGCATACTGTAGCGTAAGACCGAGTTCAAACCTATATTTTTTTTCTCACTTTTCCTTGCACTTATTCGTCTGCAAGTTTACCCGGCGGACATCTTTGCTTTCTTTAGAGGTATCAAATGCAGAAAGTTTGGCCTACTTATGCAAAAGTTAATGCCCAGGGTACCAATTAACAGCAAACATGATCTAAATATATTCCACACACTTGGATATTGTTTGTCTCATCAAGAGTACCCTGCTAAAAAGAAAGAAAGCAAGAAAGAAGGAAAGAAAGAAAGACAGAAAAAACACTTTAAACTTGACTGTTTAGTCTAGCATGATACGAATCCAATGTTGTTGTTTTTTCTCTTCGACTGATGCTGTTCTCTTCAATTTCATTCAGGTCCTAAGAGTTAAGCGCAGAATTTACCTGCGCAGTTTCAGCGGCACAGACGACGCACTGCATATTATTGACTAGATGATTACCGGCGTAGAAGTAGAGCCGTACAAGTAGAGCCGAATACCCGGCTTCGCCGGGTGAGTGGCGCACCGTACGCCGGCTTCGCCGGGTGAGTGGCGCACCGTACGCGATTGACGCCACACGAAGGAAGGGAGATAAACGCGCAAAACACTGGAGAAGATAAGGAAGAGTTACTGGGAATGGATGTACAGAAAAACCATAAAAACCCAAATCGGTTCAGCGCTGCGCGCTGAGAGCACGTGTGGACAATTTTCATCGACCAGATTGTGTCCGGGGTCTACCTGAATATGCCCACCAAATTTGAAGCAGATCCATTGAGAACTTTGGCCGTGCATAGCGAACACACAGACAGACATAACACAAGCCGTATCTATCTATCTATATATATATACGACTAGTGTCTGTCTGTCTGTCTGTCTGTCTGTTCGCGATGCACGACCAAAGTTCTCGGTGGATCTTTTTCAAATTTGGACACCGTATTCAGCTACACCCCGGACACAACCTCATCGATGAGATATTTCAACACGTGCTCTCAGCGCGCAGCGCTGTGCGCGCTGAACCGAATTTTTTTTTGTTTTTGTTTTTGTTGTTGTCGGGATCCACTACCAGTAACTCTTCCTTATCTTCTCCAGTGTTTTCAGCCGCGATTATCTCCCTTCCTCCTGGATCTGCTTCAAATTTGGTGGGTATATTCAGGTAGACCCCGGACACAACCTGGTCGATGAGAATTTTCAACACGTGCTCTCAGCGCGCAGCGCTGAACCGATTTTGGTTTTTCTGTTCATCTTCCCAGATCCATTCCCAGTAACTCTTCCTTATCTTCTCCAGTGTTTTGCGTTTATCTCCCTTCCTTCGTGTGGCGTCAATCCATTTTCCCGTTACTATTTTTAGAAGGTCACTGTCCACAACGCTCAATCCATATTCCCGTTACTATTTTTAGACGTTTTCCTTCGTGTGGCCGGCGAAGCCGGCGTACGGTGCGCCACTCACCCCGGCGAAGCCGGGTATTCGGCTCTACTTCTTCCCGGCGAAGCGGGTATTCATATAGTATAGATATATAGATGCTGCGATAGGGATTATGCCGAACACTTGGCCTGTTTTTCTTTCACGCAACGTGTAGCGGGCTGGGATAATCTGCAGTGCGTCGTCTGTCCTGCCGAAGTTACATAGGTGAGCGCCAGGCCTTAGCGGGCCGACGTCTCGCAGTTTTCGAAGGCTATCTATGGTGCGCCAAACTGATATTACTATCGTTACCTGTTATACAGGGTTTTGAAACTATCGTTGACTGTTTTATAGAGTTTTGAAACTATCGTTATCTGTTTTTATAGAGTTTCGAAACTATCGTTAACAGTTATATAGAGTTATACGAATAGCGCGTTCGTGCGCATTATTGCTAAAACTATGCATAACAGATAACGAGGGTTTTGCAAAACGGCGGGATGGTGCGCGCAAGTGATATTACTATCGTTAATTGTTATATAGAGTTTCTAAAAATAGCTAAGACGTAGTCGGATGTTTGGATGCCTGCAAAATGGCTGCTGAACGTTTCGATCGAGCGAATTTGCACTAAATTACTACATCATTTAGTGGATCATATTGAACTAACCGTCGTCTGATAAGTCCATCATTTCGCTGCTTCGTTTAACGCTTCGTTAAAAATCAAGTAATCAAATCTTCGTTTACCGCGAATATTCTGTAGGCCTACCGTCTTCAAACCGCACAAGTGGAAAACGAAACGGCCGAAAGTACAAATGATATGATAAAGCTAATATTAAACAAACTCAACAATTATTTGAGAAGACGACAACAGAAGAATGGTCAAGCATTTCCTAATGTTGCAGTGTTTTAAATTGTGTTTCTGTGTACATTTCGTAGAAAAAGACAGTTTTGCAATGGCATTTCAGGGTTTTCCCATTTGGGAACGATACCGACGCGCTTTTGATAAAACTATCGTTAGCTGTTATATAGAGTTTCAGAAACTCTATATATAACAGTTAACGATAGTTTCAAAACCATGTTTAACAGTTAACGATAGTTTCAAAACTCTGTATAACAGTTAACGATAGTTTCAAAACCCTGTATAACAGTTAACGATAGTAATATCAATTTGGCGCACCATAGCTATCGTTCCACAACTTGGACTGAGGCGCGTGTAAAGATACTCTCCTTGCCGCGTACACCTTATGGGTCACCGAATATCTATCAAGGCTTTTACATGCAACTTTCATTTTCATTACTTTATTGTCCCATTGCTGGGAAATTCGGATCGCTTCCTTCCAGTGCCAGTGGAAAGTTGGCACGAACAAAGAGTCGCGCTGCCCTGTCGCGTGCGTGTTTGGGTGTAATCAGCCACCTGCACTTCTGGCTGTTGGTTTGTTGTCGATTTTAAACGTCCATTCAACCTATTTGGCTATGCGTGCCAGAATCGATTTCCTTTCTCAGTTGACAAGGTGGTTTCTGTAGACCGAGGTCTTTTACGTGCAACAGCGGTGTCACGAGGATGGGACATGGATACCGTCTCTGTGTCTGCACATAAAGTTGACCCGTGGCCTGGATTCGAACCTGCGCCCCGAGGATCGCCAGTCCATCGCTCTACCAACTGTGCCACTAGGCTCCCTGAAGAAAGCATCCTTCCACCTTACACAAAGAAACCCCTGCAACCTGGCTGTCGTCGCTTAGAACACGGTGGTATACTTTAGCTGCAATAATGTTGTTACTGACACTTACGCAACTCTGTGAAATGAATGTAGCAATTTAGCAGTTCAGACGGAAACAGAAGGCATCTTTAAACCTCGAGCCTCATTAAGGGCAGCGCACGAAAGCAAACTATTCTTTCTCGCGCCCTCTTCCCGTGCCCTCCTTGCTCTTCCGTCCGGTGTAAGTCCGCCCTCCCGCCAATTGCCCACTTTCTGCCCATATGGACCAGTCACAATTCGCCGCAAGCAAGCCTCTCCAGACAAACTCCTGTTTATTCATGCGCACGCGCCATGTCTTTTTCCATTGGTCTTCAAAAGCGCGTGCGCTGTTGGCGACAGAAAAGAAGGAAAAAATGACAAGGGGAGAACACTCCAAGAGTGACGTGTATTCTCTGTTGTGGTGCTCGGCCCTGCTGGTGGTGGACAAAGGAGAGGAGGGATTAAAATCATACCGCGTGCTCCCTTGCTTCTTTTCTGATCTTAGGGCCTGTCCGCAACGTTTGCATATCATACTGTAATTGTTGTAAAGGCCAGAAAACAAGATTTCTAAGGCATACTCCGGCATGAACTTGTATATATATCTTACCCTCAAGCTGATGTCATTTCACGCCTGGCAAAGACAAATCCCAAAAAATCGCGGACTGATGAGGTCGGTTGATTCCCGCTGGTTTTACTGCCACTGTAATAAGTTTTCTATTAGAAAGACTGAAAGGCACAAGACACGGTTTTGATTGGTAACCGAAACAATCCGACAAGACACGTCATTGTGTCTACCTAAATATAAAACAAAGGCATCGCTGGAAGGAGCCAAAACTGTTTCCTCGACGTATGATCGGACTTCTTCTTCTTTTTGTTCTGCGTTCATGAGATGAAACTCCAACGTTTTGACGTGTATGACCGTTTTTACCCCGCCATGCAGGCAGCGATAGGCTACACCGCTTTCCTTGGAGTAATATGGGTCAAAAGCTACAAGGCCGCTTACACAGTTTGAGAAAAAACACACACACAACTAGAACAGTTTTCAATTCAAAGCAAGGCTTATGCGGCAAGACTTTCAAGGCTTTGAAAAAAGTCTGCTTTCAATGCAAACGGGGCTCGCAATGGCACATTGCTGCAATGTGTGAGCAGGCCCTTAGCGATGTGTCTGGGGAGTCGTGCAGCAGATTCACGTGCGATGGGTTGTAAGGAACGACTGGAGAGTTCCGCTGATCAATCCTGATGCTCACTTCTCATCATACGCTGGGTCAGGGGAGCACTTGTGGGAGCGAGAGGAAGAGGGGAAAGGGGACGATAACGTAACTGTGTGAGAGGGGGAGAGAGAGAGAGAGAGAGAGAGAGAGAGAGAGAGAGAGAGAGAGAGAGAGAGAGAGAGAGAGAGAGAGAGAGAGAGAGAGAGAGAGAGAGATTAGCAGAAAGATAAAACACAGACGGACAGGATACTCATCATTGGGATACAGTCAGAGAGTCAGCAAGACAGACGGAGAAAAAAAAGACAGACAGACAGACATGCCCCATAGGGAACAGAGACATCGACAGCCAGCCAGTCATCCATTCAGCCAGCCAGCCAGCCAGCCAGCCAGCCAGCCAGACAGATAAAAGAGACTCCAAGGGGAAAGAAAAGCCTCGACTGACAGACAGACAGACAAACAACCAACAAGCTAGCCAACCAACCAACCAACCAACCAACCAACCAACCAACCAACCAACCAACCAACCAACCAACCACAACACCTCAACACAAAACAACACAACACAACCTGACACAACCAAGGCAACAGGGACCGAGGAGACACGTAGGGGGGCAGATATTCAACACTTGTTCCATCCCAGCCAACGGGACTGTAAGTGGGGGGCATTGATCAGCGGCCAAACAGCGGTCCTGCCAGGCCTGGCACAGGGCGGGTTTGTTTTCCTCCCCCATTGAAATGAAGATGAAGTGGCGCGGCTGTGGCACCATGCTATCATCACAACGTCATGCGGAAAACGACGGAAAGAGCAATGGTCTGACAGAGACCGGTCTCTGGTCCAAACCAAACCTCGCGCCCTTGTTTCGTCGTAACGTCTGTGTCGTTAGTTTTGCTCATCATCCATGCATGTTCCTGTAGACTGCTAGCAGTCAGTCTGGCGGGATGGGATTTAACAGTAAACTGAAGGTGATGTCAAACCGGTTGTGGCGGCCTGGTCATCAACGTCCATGTTTCAATAAAATCGGAGTGGAGCATGGGGATCGGGATGAGACTGGGAGGGGTGGACTGGGGAAGAGGTTAAAGTGCTGAGAGTAACACACAATTACGGATGAGGATGATGATGGTGGTGGTAACGATAGCGACAAGGACGACGAGAAAGATTTAACAGTCTACCCAAACCTGAATAGTCTTGGAAATGTTTTGCTGCCCGTTTTGCGACACATCTTAACTAGGGTTAGAATATACTCATCAAACAAAAGAAGTATAAAAAATAAATCCATACTATTTCCCTTAATAGTCGTCCAATACCGTATATCCACAGATGCCCTAATCTTGAACCCCATTTCATAAGATACACATTTTCTGACTAACAATATTATTACATTTGTACACAAGTCACATAACAGTGGAATAACACCGTTGGCTCTTTAATAATCACATCGCCGATTCTAAACCTTTTTCAAGTACGACTTCATTCCAGATCATAAAATGTAAATGTTCTCACTCGCAATATGACATCTGTACACAAGTCACATAACAGTGGAATAACACCTTTGGCGCTTCGCTAATCAGACGACCGATTTTACACCGGTTTTCAGCACGCTCGATTACAGCTCATTTTCACTGGCCCACCGTCAATTGAGAGCGTCTGACCTTGCCTGACCCCGACCGTCTGCAACACTAACGCCTCTAGCGACGGTTGTCTCCCCTCCTACTCCACAGATCGAGACTTTGTAAGTCTGCCCTCTTTTTGACTGAAGGAGACTTTGGTAGTCGTGACGTCATTACCCTCACGGACTCAACGGCCCTTCTTTCTCTGTCGTCCAGGACGTCTGAATATCTTGAAGGAGGGAGGTTTTCTAGCCATATTTGCTGAGGGTCCGTACATTCAGCTTTGTCTGGAAAATCCCTCTATTACACTTTTGAGTGGAGCTTCCATTGTTGTCATTCGCAAGAGTCCAGTCTCCCTGAAGTCGTTACTTTCTTGACTGGTAACGTCATTGTTAAGAACTGGGACTGTTATTGCTGTGCTCAACACACAATGTGAGAAAAAGAATTCAGAAACTGCGGTCACCACGAGAGAGAAAAGTCATTGAAGCCAGTTCATCTGCGTTCATGTGATGTCAGGATTAAGTCATTATATTACCTTCAAAGAACACCGGGACGTCCTTATAAGGATAGCGACCTTGGGTCAATGCAGACAGGTGACCTGCAACACGTCCGGTAACTCTCGATTAAGATGCTGCTTTACGTGCTGACTTAAGTCAATGCGGTCACGCCAACTGCACCTAAGATCTTCTGAAGCAGTTAAAGATCTTTCACTGTTCGACGACCTGCAAGTTTTGATTAAGCAACGGCTTTCGCTTTGGCTTTCTAGCACAGGCAGACACAGCCAGAAAACAGTCGGTGCAGCCTGGCACAGCCAGAAAACAGTCGGTGCAGCCTGGCACAGCCAGAAAACAGTCGGTGCAGCCTGGCACAGCCAGAAAACAGTCGGTGCAGCCTGGCACAGCCAGAAAACAGTCGGTGCAGCCTGGCACAGCCAGAAAACAGTCGGTGCAGCCTGGCACAGCCAGAAAACAGTCGGTGCAGCCTGGCACAGCCAGAAAACCTGCTCCCCACGTGAGTACAGACAGACACACAGACGGACAGACATAAACATCCACGCTCTCCCATCCACTGCCCCCACCCCCCACGCACACACACACACACACACAAAGGAAACACACACACACACACACACACACACACACACAAACACACACACACACACAAGAAACACACACACACACACACGCACATACAAACACACCAACACAGAAAACACACACACACACACACACACACACACACAAACACCCCCACCCCCACACACATCATCTCAAATACAGCCTGTCAGTGCAGCCAAGCCCAACCACTCAGACTGTCAAAAGCGTTTCACGTGCACGACGTCGGGCAATGTTTTTGTGGCTGTCGTGTTGGGCCGTCAAGTGGTCTTCACGTGTTCTCAGCGGAACGCCAAACATTCGCACACTTCCCATTGTTGTCTCCGCCTGTCGGAAAAGCTTCTGTTGTTGTAAAAGAAAAACAGTTGTGCCAGTCGATAGGGCTTTTGTTTTTGTCCCGCCGAAATCGTACACTTGGAACGAAAAAAAGGTTGTGCGAGTCGGATGAGCTTTTATTGTTGTTCCGAAAGCAAAGACTGACGAAGAAAAGCGATCTCGGTTTCACGCTATGATCAGATAGCCATGGCAGAAGAAAGCATGATTGTGTAACTGTGATGACGAAAATCATTAGATTTAACGTCCTCAGTGGAAGCATTGGCCAATTAGGAACATGTCTTTAGCTGTCTTTTTGGTCTCACTGATACACTTTATCGACAATCGCAAAGCAAGGACAGGCATAAGAGATACATTGAACGTATGGTACTGCAGGTGTGGAAGAAATCCCGGATCTCCAAATTATTGTAGCATTTTGGACCAGCAAGCACAGACATTTTACAAGGCACACACGTATAATACGAGTCACCACAAGCCGACTTGATCCAATCCACTGCTGTCCTATCTCAACCAGTCCTGCCCAGGCTAGTCCAAGCTCATCAAATGCGGCTCAATCCAGTTTATTCCGGTCCTGTCCAATGATAATTTTGGCATTGTGCTCAAGTGATCATGACAGAAAGTGGCTGAACTACACTTTTATCGCACACCGATCAACAACGACAACATTTTTGAGTATTGACCTGGTTCTCACGAGAAAAAAATAATTATCGATAGACTTATTTAAGGCTGCTGGACCTTCAACCCCCCCCAAAAAAAAAAAAAAAATCCACAAAGCAACTCATTGGTGTGTAAAAGAAGAGAGTGGTTTGCTAACGCTAGTTAAAGATTGTTTCAGGATGAATACGACGGAAACATAGCCACCGCACTCGCGTGTGAGAAACTTTTCAGCTTTTCATGTTGTTGATCCGTATGAGATCCGCTGAGCAGCTCTAGACGAGTCACCTCACAGGCACAACTCTGTAAAAGTTACGAGCTTCTCGCTAGCCCTAGGTTCGAATTAAGTTTTACGCCCTCACGGCATGGCCGTTATGGGAATGGTTAGCCATAGCCGTGCGACTTTCACTGCAATTTATATACAGCAAAGTTAATGGACAGTGTCTGAAATAACGACCTCGTTCAGACAGTCGCCAATGAGGGAAGACGCAGTTATGTTTACAACACCGCCATGATTCTGAATAGAACACTTCATTTTCAACTCTCTATTGCCATAAGTTCAAAAGGAAAAAAATATTGCCATAATACTGACTGGAACAGAACACTGCCATGTTTTCGAAGAAACAATATATTGCAGTATATTGCTGTAATTTTGTTAGGAACAGTATGTTGCCATAATTTGGAAACAAACAGTACAGTATCATAATTTGGAAAGGAACAATGCATTGCCATTAATCTTGACAGGAACATTGCATTGCTACAATTTGGAAAAGAGCAGTACATTGCTTGAATTTGGAGGAGTAGTACATTGCCATAACTAGTACTGTAGTAGCAACGGTATATAATCATAGTTTTGAAAGGAACAGTACATTGCCACACTTTTAAATGAACACTACATTGTCACAATTTTGATAGAAATGGTTTATTGTCATGCATAGTTTGTTGAGACACTGCACTGAAATAATTTTCGAACGAACGTGAAATTGCCGTAATTTTGATAATGAACGCCACATCACCAGTCGCCCCATTTTATGGCACAAAAAACTTGCTTTGCTGTTCGGCTTGTTTCGCAAAAATGACAGAGGAGCAAGACACATCAGCCCTGAAAGTCCAACAAATGGTCTACTTGCCTTTGGCTAGAGATTCTGAAAATGTACTAGCCAGAGAGCAAAATTTATTAGCCAAACCAACAATTTCTTTCAGCAACTTTACTCGCATTTGGCGAGTAGATGAACATTTGTACTCGCCAGTTACATGTTTCTACTCGCCATGGCGAGTAAAATAATCGCCACTTTCAGGCCTGAACATAATCATCTCGCTCGTTTACCTTTATGATCTAACCGCCATTGACTGTAGATGAAGAGTTTTTATTTTTTATTTATTTTTTATTTTTTTTATTTTTTATCTCAGTTGCATGCAGGCTGCTTCAACCCTTCCTTGTTTTCTTCTCTTTTTTCTGTAGATGAAGAGTTATAATAATAATAATAATAATAATAATAATGGACATTTATTAATCGTCCCTTCTCACAAGAGATCACGGCGATTTACATATTAATTTCTGTTTTAATTAAGTTATCTCGCTCTATAGACTTCATTTCCTACACGGACATAAGCATAGGTACTATCTTCAGGCTTCAATAGTCAAGTAACCACGAATAACTGAAGCAGCTTTTTTTGCCTTTTTTGTTAGCTTTTTTATGATGTAGTAACTACTGTTCTCTCAAGGAAAGGTAACGGTGTAATTTCGACTGCTTCACTTGTTTTGAGGAAGAAGACAAAATAGTGCCCCCCCCCCCTTTTTGTGTGTAGATCCTGTACGCAGAAAGAAAATACATTATCATTCTACTTGCCAGGATTCACACAAGCCGCAACGCTTTTAGGCCTTTTGGTCGTTACCACGCCGGAGAAAACCATTTCATTTAATGTTCAGACAAGTGCTCTATATAGAAAGTATTGCAATGCAATGAGGATAAACATCTTTCACAGAGTACTTACGCCCTTTTGTTATCTGATCTTGTAATTCATACTCCGGCCTTGGCATTTGGTGATGGGTATTACCGTATCTATTGGAGTCTTTATATGAGTTTTAAAACAAACAGAGGACACAGCAGCAACCACGTTTGGTATGTTCTTAATATATGTTAAGAAAACGTACAAAAAACCCACTATTTCGCATCCTTCCTCAGTGGACACGGGACCGTAATATATGTATTAATATATATTATTTTTATATGAATGTTTAATTCAATGACGAACAGCCAATACCTGCCTTCAAAGTTTTGGACTGTTGTTTTCATCATTATTTAAAAAGTAAATAAAGTCATTTTGCTCCAAACTTCCTTAAACACTAAACAAGAAAGTCACACAACCTTAGAAACTTACTGGCTTCTTGAGCTCATAAGCAAAAGGAGAGAACGTAAACGATTTACTCGGGGGGCTAATGGTTTGGCAACCTTATAGGAAGGACGTAAAAGACGTGAACACGCTTTGGGGCTCTCAGTCTCGTAATAGTGTTGATACAGCAATTTGCAAACCAGAAAGACCATTTTTCACATCAGATTATGGCTAACAGCGCAGGTAATACCAAGGAAGGTACGCAAACATGCTGATATGCTTTGGGCCATGAAACAAAAGAAGTGAACAAACTGACTTTCTTGGCTTTATAGCATCGTTAATTTACGGATTAAAGAGGCAAGTAAGACCATAACACACACAAAAGTCTTTGACTCTTTGTATTTTCCCAGAAGGGAGTCAAACATGCTTAGCTTTGGGCCAGGAAAAGAACTGATAGTTCAACACAGCAGCTTATCATGTACTAAAATGTTCAGGAATAGAGTCAAATATGGTTAGCTTGGAGCCAGACAGAGTTTGGTCTGGCGTCCACATAGACAAATAAGCACACAGTATATTCTCAAGGGATGTAGTCAGACGTTCTTAGCCTTAAGCCATACCGACTTTAGTCTCGTACATAAGCATATGGAACATAAGGAATGTATGTGACTTTCTTCACTTTTAGCGGCAAGGGAGTCCAACAGGCTTTGTTTAGAGCTACGGAGACCCCCGTCTCGCAGCCACACAGACAATTTAACACACCAGTAAATCCCTTCTCAAACATTTCCAGCTCGAGGGTCACTGGCAAAACGTTAGACCGGGAATATTTTTGGTCTTGTGAGCATATAGACAGTTTAACCCATGAGCTCATGACTCGCTGCGGATGTAGGAAAAAGAGTCAAACATATAGTCACCACTAAGCCACAGGGTGTTTGTTCTCCTAACCACAGAGGAAGGCAAACTATCCCACTTGAAGCACAAATGCTGCTCATCGTTAGTGTCGCCTCTTCATCTCCCGCAAAGCTCACAGCATTGGTAATGGCTCCCTCCTGGCTAAGATACACTCATGCCAAATTGTCACTATCGACAAAGTGTTGCGGTTTTTACATTTACCGGTAGTCAAGTTTTGACTAAATGTCTTAACATAGATGGGGAATCGAGACGAGGGTCGTGGTGTATATGTGTGTGTGTGTGTGTGTGTGTGTGTGTGTGTGTGTGTGTGTGTGTGTGTGTGTGTGTGTGTGTGTCTGTCTGTGTGTGTGTGTGTGTAGAGCGATTCAGACCAAACTACTGGACCGATCTTTAT
>NC_090257.1:33883165-33920665 GCF_037325665.1 Littorina saxatilis
TGTCTCCAAATTTTGAAATCCAATCTGAACAATATCGAAAACTTGCAGAGCAACCGCGGGGCTTGGGGGGCCGGCTGAGGAGACTGGCAAATCGATTCATACCCTAAACTAGGGTCGATGGAAATTACTCAATGCTTTCTTTTTTCTTCCGTTGAGAACTGGAAATATCCTACCCTTTAGTGAAATCTCACGTTTTGTTTCGTTGAAGAAGTTGGAGTATCCTTCTCTTCCATGATATCTCTCTATTATAACCCTATAAACAGGGGTTGATGGAAATTACCCAGTGCTTTCTTTTTTCTTCGAGTGTGGACTGGAACTATCCTACCCTTTAGTCGAAATCTCACGTTTTCTTCCGTTGAGGACTGGGAGTATCCTTCCCTTTAGTTATATCACTGGATTATAACACTAAACAGAAGTTGATGAAAATTACTCAATGCTTTCTTTTTTCTTACCGTCAACGACTTGGTATATCCGTCCCTTTAGTGATATCTCTGGATTATAACACTAAACAGGAGTTGATGAAAATTACTCAATGCTGTCATTTTTCTTACCGTCAACGACTTGGTATATCCGCCCCTTTAGTGATATCTCTGGATTATAACACTAAACAGGAGTTGATGAAAATTACTCAATGCTGTCATTTTTCTTACCGTCAACGACTTGGTATATCCGTCCCTTTAGTTATATCACTGGATTATAACACTAAACAGAAGTTGATGAAAATTACTCAATACTTTCTTTTTTCTTACCGTCAACGACTTGGTATATCCGTCCCTTTAGTGATATCTCTGGATTATAACACTAAACAGGAGTTGATGAAAATTACTCAATGCTGTCATTTTTCTTACCGTCAACGACTTGGTATATCCGCCCCTTCAGAGGTATTTCCCTCGTCCTTAATTCTCTATTTGTCGTACCCTTTTTGGACAATTTCTCACGTTTGAAAAACTCCTCCGCTCAAAAATAAATTCATAAAATAAACAACTGACCTCCAGAATATCAAATTATATGAGTACTGAAGTTACAGTTTATGATGTGTGCTTGTCTGTCTGACCAATTATATGAGTGCTTGCCCAGTTTTGTTACGGGCTTGAATAGGATGCTCATTTACTGTATGCAAACTTTTATTTGTTTGTTTGTTTGTTTGTTTGTTTGCTTAACGCCCAGCCGACCACGAAGGGCCATATCAGGGCGGTGCTGCTTTGACATATAACGTGCGCCACACACAAGACAGAAGTCGCAGCACAGGCTTCATGTCTCACCCAGTCACATTATTCTGACACCGGACCAACCAGTCCTAGCACTAACCCCATAATGCCAGACGCCAGGCGGAGCAGCCACTAGATTGCCAATTTTAAAGTCTTAGGTATGACCCGGCCGGGGTTCGAACCCACGACCTCCCGATCACGGGGCGGACGCCTTACCACAAGGCCAACCGTGCCGGTCAAAAACTTTTATTTATTGGAATGGAATTGAAGAAGACTTTAAAACATACAATAAGTGAACTTGGTCAAATTGAAAGTCATGTAAGTACATGTGGTATGTTGAAGACCAAAAAGGCTATCTGTGACCCTCCACCACGAAATGAGTCGCATGTCACCTCGCGCGGTTCTGCGCTAGGCTTATAGCTATCAATATAAGTCCGGATAGTGTCTGGTAACAGTGGGAGGGTCACCTTAGTCATAGGCTTATAACTCAAACAGTTTTCTCTCTTTTCTAAAATGGTTTTCACCACTGGATAGAGCATAACAAACTCTTTAGGAACATGTAAAAATATGAAAATCATGCCTTGGTGACATGCGACTCATTCCGTGGTGGAGGGTCACACAACAAGGTGTTTGTGCAGACTATACTGTTTCTCTTCAGTAGACAAATATTCACACACACAATCAGACAGATCAAAAACACACTCACACACACAATCAGACAGATCAAAAACACACTCACACACACAATCAAGATCAGATAAATTGAAGTGTCCGATATCAAAAAGAAGAGACAATCAACACACAACAGAGGCAGTTGAGACGGAGTCGGGCAATCTCAATCTCACACACAATCTCGCCGCCACAACACTGACTGACACTGGAGGTCGACGTCATTTTCAGCCACTATAGTCTGCACGTTCACCACGCCCCCAGCAGTCAATGACCTACTTTTCAGCCACTCAGCGGACCCCACTGTCCTGGTAATCGTTCATCATTTCCACCACAAACACCCCTCGGGTAAGTCTTTGGTGAGGGCAAAAAAGAAAGAAAAAACCCCCAAGAACAAGAAATAAAGAAAAAAATGAAAAAATGAAGCCAAAAAGTACAGAAAGAAAGAAGAAAAATCACAAGAACAAGAAAAAAAAAAGTAAAAATAAAAAACAGTAAAAAGAAGGGTCAAGACCCGGAGACGAAGCGTAGCAGTAATGTCGACGAAATCTGTAAGAAGCAGCTAAAGGAAACCAGTCATTTCAGTCGGGGTTGATAGAGAAGAGAATGGTCGTTTAGGACTATACTGACTGCAGCTTGAAAAAAAAGAAGCAAACAAAAAAAAGAATGAAAAGAAAACAAAAAAGAAAGAATAGAACAAGAAGGGCTTAAAACTTGGAAAAGTACCATAGAAGTACTGCAGAATAAAAAAAAAGTGTTGTAAGAAGCAGCAAGAGGAAACGAGGGTCATTTCAGCATTGAAAGTCATTGCCCTCACCGATCGAGGTTGATAGATAAGAGAATGGTCGTTCAGGACCGTTGACTGCCGCTTGAAAAAAAGAAGAAAAAAAGAAAAGAAAACAGAAAAAAAAGAATAGAAAAAGAAGAACCCGGCCTTGGAGTAGCACTAGAGAAGTACTGTAGACTCAGTAGTTGTAAGAAACGAAAAAAGGACACTAGAGTCATTTCAATTTCAGCATTGCAAGTATAGCCCTCACCGATCGGGTTGATAGATAAGAGAATGGTCGTTTAGGACCGCTGACGGCTGCTTGATTAAAAAGCGAAGGGTAGGGGTGAGGGGGTGAGGGGGTGGAGGAAATATGAGATTACTTTTCCCCCATTCACGTAATGGTAGGCGTCACGGCTGGTCTACATCAGACATGACTGAGCGTCGGTGTTGAAAGGTCATTTTCAAATAGTTCGCTGAGCGGACTCTTCAGTCGTTAGAGGAAAAGTATCTGATAGTTATGAGTCAGCTTGGGGAATTAACTTCCAAAGTCAACATAAAGTTTTCGTGAGTTAAAAGCTTGATGGGTTAAGGAGAAAAAGTCAAGTAGAAAGAACGTTTTATATGTTTTTGACAATGCTTTTTGTCTGTCGTCTGCTCATTTTGCCACCTTCCATTTTGAACGGAATTGCCAAAGCCAACAAGTGGAGAAGCGCGCATCTTTGCATCCTTATCATTTATCTCTTTGCATTTCTTGTGGGTCCACTTTCAAGATAAATAGATCAAGGTTCTAACTTTGAAAGCTTGGTTTTGCCAATGAAACATTCCATTAACTAACTTACCATCCTCGTTTCTTGATTGTCGTCTATCTGCTTTACTTAAAAAAATAGTGTGTTTTTGACAAGGAAATAGCAGAGTAGCAGGAGATTGTGTACATAGGTTCTCCTCAATAGAACTGGCTGAATGACATTCATGTGCACGGAGATAAACCGGCACGGTTAGCCTAGTGGTAAGGCGTCCGCCCCGTGATCGGGAGGTCGTGGGTTCGAACCCCGGCCGGGTCATACCTAAGACTTTAAAATTGGCAATCTACTGGCTGCTCCGCCTGGGGTCTGGCATTATGGGGTTAGTGCTAGGACTGGTGGGTCCGGTGTTAGAATAATGTGACTGGGTGAGACATGAAGCCTGTGCTGCGACTTCTGTCTTGTGTGTGGCGCACGTTATATGTCAAAGCAGCACCGCCCTGATATGGCCCTTCGTGGTCGGCTGGGCGTTAAGCAAACAAACAAACAAACAAACAAACAAACAAACAAACAAACAAGCACGGAGATAAGACGATGCTCGGAAACAACTCTGTCGGGTTTGTATTAGTTGTTAAAGAGTGAACACCCTTGCTTTTTATCGGACAAATAAATGCACACGTGCCCTTGTCCACGTGTTTCAGACACACCGCTCGCTATTGATTGGCCCCTCCAATGTTTGTTCGGGTAAGAACAAGGGTATTCACTCTTTCACAACCCATACAAACCCAACAGAGTTATTTTCAGAACTCGTCTATCAGCTCAGTCACAATTTCTTGTCAATCATTCAGGTTGGTACGAATAAACTTCGTGTTGGTCTCATGAGTGTACATGTCTAAACCAATCTCTATTTCTGGCCAGAGACGATGAAATATCATACTTATATTGCCCAGCAACTTTATCATGTCATGCATACTTATCTTTTCTGTGTTCATGTATTGTGTTCCAACTAGTTGGTTATACTGTATATCATAAAAGGAACGTCACCGCAGTGCCCGTATCCTTCGCGGAATTCACCATCAAATGACAAAGGGGTGTAAGCGTTCCAAACATAGACAGCAGTGCGTAATAACTATGCGGAACCATCCTCCTGGCGCCCGTAGGATTACGAAGTATTGAAATGAACAAGCAACTTACAACCTCTAATGGCCATGGAGTAAAACCGTCAATCACTTCACAAGCTTAACAAGACATCTGTATATAAGCATAGATATAGGATACCTATGGGAGCACAACCATTATTTCACGAGTTTGATAACTCTGTACTTGTGTTTTGACGGATTGACACGTTTCTGTAGCACGCCAGTAATCAGAAAGCTTCTGTCCTCTGCATTCTGACGGCTGTAATATGTTGCAAAACGTTGTCAGATAAAAACAAACAAAAAACCACACACACACACACACACACACACACGCACGTACACACACACACACACACACACACACACACACACACACACACACACACACACACACACACACTGGCCTACCAACTTCCCTTCCAATCATAAACGTGCATGACCTTTCCTTCGTCTTACTTTTGTGCAAGACTCCTGATCAAAATGGACTTCATTTTCCAAATGTCTATAATTTTCCCTTTTCCAAAAGAAACAATTCAGGGTCGACATGCTGTTCTTTCTGTGCAAGTTTGCAGATCAAATGGGCGTTAATTCCAGCTTCCGAAAATTATTCCTGGAAATAAACCTTGAAGGAAGAGAAAAAGTTGTCTTGAAATCAGGGGGACTGCGGGTGCTCTGGTGCGCACGATGTGCCATCGGGGAACACAAGTGATGGAAAATTAAAGGGAGATAATTCGGCCAGCCAGAGCAGCCAGGGGCAATGCCGTTTATTCTGGCTGCAACAAGCGGGCAAAAGATATGGATTAATATGAAAATAACCTAGTTACGTCGGCCACCCCTCTCTGTGTGTTTCTGAGATTTTCACTGTCTCTCTCTCTCTCTCTCTCTCTCTCTCTCTCTCTCTCTCTCTCTCTCTCTCTCTCTCTCTCTCTCTCTCTCTCCTTGTGAAATTCTCTCTCAATCTCAGAGATTTCGTTCGTCTTGTCATTAACCCTCCCCAGCGGATCTCCCTCTGAGAGAGAGACAAGACAAGACAAGACAAGACAAAATCTTTATTATCGAGGGTAATTATATTGCAAGAATATTGCTTTTTTACATCCAGCCCTCGCCCTAATATAGGGTCAACAAGAACAGAAAACAATGTTATCAAAGAACTATCACATCAAACTTAATACATTATAACTGTATATACAGATACAATTTAAAAAAATAAATTGTCATGCTGCATTTTAAGTACAATTTCCAAGTGTCAATTTTTAACATAACTTAATTTAGATCTGCATATTATTATAATTTTGTTTAACATGCACATACATTTTAAATGAATTGGTGAACCATTCAGCACATGTTTAGTTGCATTATGTGTGACATATAATTTTTTTGAAGCTGTCTGTGTTTGTTTTATGCTTAAGAAAAATAGGCAGTGAGTTCCATAGGACCGCACCTGAATAAAGAAGGCTTGATTTGAAAAGGTCAATACGTGGAGTCGGTGTTATGATTTTTAGTCTGTTATAGTTCAAAATAAAATTATCACGTAATGTCTCCGGTGCATATCCTGACATCACTTTATGCATCATAACACCTTTATTATACATTAATCTTTTTTGAAATGGTAATACTTGCACATTTTTATAATCAGATTCTGAAGGAGTGTGATTTTTTAGCATTATAAGCTTAACTGCTCTTCTGTGAAGACTTGCTAAAGGTTTCAAAACATTAGCACTTGCACAATCCCATAGAGTGGATGCATAATCAATATTTGACAAGATGTGATGTGAGAGAGAGAGAGAGAAAGAAAGAAAGAAAGAGAGAAAGAAAGAAAGAAAGAAAGAAAGAGAGAGAGAGAGAGAGAGAGAGAGAGAGAGAGAGAGAGAGAGAGAGAGAAAGAGAGAGAGAGAAAGAAAGAGAGAGAGAGAGAGAGAGATGCGGGGATGCGTGTGCGTCTATGCGTCTGCGTCTGTGAGCAGGAGTGTGTTCAAGTCTTGTTTCCTTTTTTGACGGTAATTTTCCACACGAGTCTCACCACTGATCACAGTCCTTTTACGATAGTTTGTTTCTGTCTTCTGGTCCGCACGCTAATTCACACTGACTGTTTGTGTGTACTTGCACATGTACACCCGAGTGTAACTCCGAACACTATAATCAAGCACTGCTGATCTGTAGGCAAGCCCAGCCACTGAGTACAAAGAAACAGCAGCGCCCATGCCACGGTCTCAATTTCCAAGGATTTTTCTTGGATTTTCTTCTTTCGGCAAAATTGCCTAATTTGCCATTTTCGAAGTAACGAGTAAGACACTTTCAGAACGTGAATTTTGAAACGTAAAAACAGCCAACCCTATCAACCCGGATCACTGTTGACACACAGAACCCCCACAACCCGGATGCACGCACAAGAACACAGATAGACTGACACACCCAGACACAGACACAGACACACACACACATACACACATGCACACACACACACACACACACACACACACACACACACATACGCAAAATCTCCACACATCCCAAACCACCTCCTCCCTCCCCCCCCCTCCACCAACACCCACACCCCCCCCCTCATCTCAGTGTTGTGTGACAGTGCAACAGGAGCCACGTGCCGGCGTAATGAAGACGCTAGCACACAGCGAACAAGGCGGCTTGTTGCACGTGCTCTATCAGATGACCATTAAAAACAGCCATTATCCTCTACCCCTGTGTCTGCTTTCTGTCTTCGTAATAGACGGCCACACAGCTGTCTGACTCGTCTTGTCAAAAGACCAACCTTGCGTTTTGTCTGGCCAGGGTGAGTTGGGGGGGGGGGGGGGGTTGAGGGGGTGCTGGGGGAAGGGTTGTGGTTGGGGGGGGGGGGACGGGGTGATTGGGGAAGGGGGAAGCAGAATGTTGGGATGGGAAGTACAAGGGAACGTGAATAGTCCCTGATCCCTGATCATAATGCTGCAACAGATGACGTTCCGGAAACTAATCGTTCTAAAGTATTTAGTTTTATGATTTGGTAACGTTGACATACATGTATGTTTGTTTCGGATTGGTGTGTGTGCTCTCTTGTTTTACTCAGCATTTCTTTTCGCGTACAGCTTCAATCAACTATTATTGATTTGAAATTGAATTGGCGTACTGCAGGCAAGAGCAGACTTTTTTTTTAGCAGTTTATAACTTAAAAAGCATTTGCAATTTCTGAGTAAATAAAGATTAACATTTGTGAATATTTTTTTGTATAAAAAAATAGAATTCGACAATCCTTTAAACTGACCAGCACTTTGTTTATCAAAAAAAGATCAAATTACGCGCACACACCTCGATATGTTTATATAGCTATGTTAGGCTTCCACAACTTGCCGTATCAATTAGACTGAGATTCAGATACGTAGAATATAGTCTGCATAAGTAAATGTGACCAGAAGCGTTCTTGGGTACGTTCTGTCCTGCAATGTTCGATGATCTCAATCACCAAAGAGTAACATTTCAATACTCTCAATCATAAACACAGTAACATTTCAAAGGTGGCAACGCAAAATGCTCGAGGACTAAAGGGGGGTCGGGTACTGGGACAGCACTGACTTTCATTTAATTTCAAAATGGAAGGATTCCGGTCGTGCTGAAGAATTGGTCCCAGTCACGTCGTAGATCTCTGCTTTAAGTCAGCGTGCCTCAATCCTGTCAGGAAACTTTCAGTTCTACGCTGTGATTTTCTTAGTGATGTGATCCAATATCTTCCTGTGTTATTCATAGTATTTGACTATCCAAAAGCCTGGATTGTTGTATCAATGCATTGTAAAGATCTGTCTTTTTACATCAATATACCTCATAAGAAAATCATATTTTTCCAGAAAAAAATTTGAAATGCCAATTGATAGGTAATATGTACCTGACTGCTTCTTCAAAACGAAAAACAACGAAAAATAAAAAGAATTAAAAACTAAACACAAAAACAAAACAGAACAACAACAACAACAACAACAACATGGTGTGTGTGTGTGTGTGTGTGTGTGTGTGTGTGTGTGTGTGTGTGTGTGTGTGTGTGTGTGTGTGTGTGTGTGTGTGTGTGTGTGTGTGTGTGTGTGTGAGACACACACACAAAGAGACAGAGGCAAAGAAACAGATACACAGACACAGAGAAACAGAGACAGAGAGCGTAGATCAAAAAACAATGTTTTAACTGCATCACAAAACTGGGAGAAGACACAAAATGAACGTGTTCGTCGTAAATTGATGCTGCAGACGGCTCGTTACCAGACATCAAAGAAACAAGCGAATAAAAAACTTTTGAGGTGTATTGCTCGCAGCTCGGTTAGCAAACGACAATAACCAGTTATGTCTTGTCTCGTCGCTCTTAAAGGGTAAAAACGAAGGAAAAGCAAAAACCGTTATTGAAAAGAACAAAGAAATAAACAGAAGGAGGGGGGGGGGGGGGGGGGGGGGGAGGTGGATGAAATAATGAAAGAGTAAAGAAAACCAAGAAAACAGTGGCCGTGGTCTTGTAATAGTTATCTTAATGGCGGTTTAGTGTTCAAACATAGCTTTCTTTTTCTTTATTTGGTGTTTTCAACCACGAAGGCTATATCGCGACGGTCAAACAGTGCTGGTCTGCTTTGTTGCAGAAACGTTTGTTTTCAGCACCAGCAACAAGAAACACGCCCTTGTTTTTCATCCAAACATAACGTATGTCTGTATGTTTTGGATTTAGGAAATGATAAACAATAAGATGAAATCTTGTTTTGGATCGATTCCTAAAATTTTAATTATAATTATAATGTTCACATTGTTAATGACCAAACTGATTATTATTTTTTTAGCTTCCAAGCTGAAATGTAATCCCATAGTCTGGGCTGCGTCGAAGATTGGACGACCAAAATTTAAATCAATGTGAATGAAAAATAACGTCGCCACAGTGCGGCCTCAAGTTTTGCAAAAGGCCGGATATGGCGTCATCAAAAATATTTATCGATAAAATAAAAAACACGAGCGCGTATATTAACTTGGAAAACTTAGATGCAAAAATTTAAAAAAATCCGTCCGGTAGGTTTCCTGGAATTGCTGTTCACACACACACACACACACACACACACACACACACACACACACACACACAGAAGCGCGCGCGCGCACACACGCACACACACACACACGCACACACACACACACACACACACACACACACACACACACACACACACACACACATCATACCCAAATCTCGATTCCAAGTCTATGTTAAAACATTCAGTCAAAATTGACTAAATGTAAAAACCACTGCGCAAAGAGAGCACCCAGGTTGTTGATGTAGGTTTGGTTTGTAACCAAGTGGAAGGATGGTCTTATCCCATGTAAAAGGTATGTAACCAAGTGGAAGGATGGTCTTATCCCATGTAAAAGGTATGTAACCAAGTGGAAGGATGGTCTTATCCCATGTAAAAGGTATGTAACCAAGTGGAAGGATGGTCTTATCCCATGTAAAAGGTATGTAACCAAGTGGAAGGATGGTCTTATCCCATGTAAAAGCCTAGCCTGATCTAAGACGGCGAACCGAACTGTTTACACTGACAGCAAGGTGTTTGCCTTTAAGAGACTATGCTTCCTGCATGTCCACAAACACGATCAACAACACAACTCGAGAATACACCACGGGCCGTGTCTTTATATATCGATTCCACGTTTCATCACATTCGCAAGGGCGGGGACGTAGCTCAGTCGGTAGCGCGCTGGATTTGTATCCAGTTAGCCGCTGTCAGCGTGAGTTCGTCCCCACGTTCGGCGAGAGATTTATTTCTCAGAGTCAACTTTGTGTGCAGACTCTCCTCGGTGTCCGAACACCCCCGTGTGTACACGCAAGCACAAGACCAAGTGCGCACGAAAAAGATCCTGCAATCCATGTCAGAGTTCGGTGGGTTATAGAAACACGAAAATACCCAGCATGCTTCCTCCGAAAACGGCGTATGGCTGCCTAAATGGCGGGGTAAAAAACGGTCATACACGTAAAATTCCACTCGTGCAAAAAACACGAGTGTACGTGGGAGTTTCAGCCCACGAACGAAGAAGAAGATCACATTCGCATCCGTATTCTATTCTAGGGCACGATCTTTCTAATATCTGTGGGCCTATAATTGTGTCTGTTCCTTGTCAAATTAACAACACGACTGGCATGGAGGGTAACATAAGTGCACTCGAAATCATATTACTTCGTGATATCAATAGCTCTATATGAAACCCAGTCCATCCAGCCTGATCTTCTTCATTCTTGTTCTTGGGCTGAACCTCCCATGATCTTATTCGTGTATGGCCGTTTTTACCCCGCCATTTAGGCAGCCATACGGCGCTTTCGGGGGAAGCATGCTGGATATTTTCGTGTTTCTATAACCCACCGAACTCTGACATGGGTTACAAAATCGATTCCGTGCGCACTTGGTCATGTGCTTGCGTGTACACACAAAGGGGGATAAGGCACTAGCAGGTCTTCACAAAAGTTGACCTGGAAGACCCACAAAATCTCCACCCTTAACCCACCAGGCGCGGCCGGGATTCGAACACGCGACCTTCCGCATAATGAGGCCCGTGTAACACGAGAAAATTACTCCTACGAGATTTTTACTCCGGAGTAAACATTTCGTACGAAAAAGTTACTCTCTTTACGAAAAAAGCACTCCCCCATTGCACGAGAAAATTACTCCCCAAGACAGGTGAGTTCCGAGTAAACATTTCGTACAAAAATGGTACTCCCCTGACAAATAAATAACGAATAAATTACTTCACCCCAACACGAGCAATTTAACTTCCCATGCCAGGTGTACGGAATTTTTACTCCCTTGTCCCCTGTTAGTCCTGGCGTGGAAGGGGTGGAGGGAGGAGTAGCGCGACATTCGTGTGCTCGAGATCACATTATTGGCATTATCCCTTCGCCCGCATCCCATTTTTGCGTACGAGATTTTTTACTGGAAGTAAAATAAATGGGGAGTAAAAATTTCGTGGAGGGAGTCATTTTTTCGTGCCTTGGGGAGTTCTTTTCTCGTACGAAAAGTGTACTCGGAGTAAGAATTTCGTACGAAATATTTACTCCGGAGTAAATTTTTCGTGGAGTAAAAATTTCGTGTTACACCGGCGTCTTATCTACTGCGCCCGTCAATAGCTCTATATAGCTATTCTGATGGACACGTGGGGGAATTTGGGGGCTGTGATTGGATGGTCTCTTCCGATCATCAAAGCATAATGCTACGGAAGTCGGCCATTTTTGCCAATACCCAAAAGCATATTGACAATAACAAAGACGCATGGTTCCGGTTTACCCATCTGTACCACACGATGTTTCAATCGACAACAGCACACACTGACAACTTGAAATTCTTCTCGGGAATGTTTTTCAGCTTTACAAATGTCGATAGCATACTCTTTTCTGCCAACTTCCTGATGAAACAGGACTAAACTAATTATTTTCTGTCCCTAAACACCACAAAATGCCCAAAGTCAAAAGATGTAGTACAAACAGGGGAGTAAAACGGAACAGCCGTTTTTGTGTGCCTGTGTGAGCTAAGTTGCCGACTGACACAAACTTTCGCATTCGACTTTTCTTATCTCGTAAATTCACACTAAATACCCCAATTCCCCTCTGAAGTATTGATGTTCAACCCATGGCACTAACATTCATGTAGTCGTTTAGAACTGAGGTTGAAAAATTCGCTTCATGACGAGACAAGTATAAATGCCATTCACCCAAACTGGAAACGTCGCTGCCGTCTGTTCGCATTGTACGGATTAGCTGTTCTCTTCTCCTCCCCTTGTTGCATCCTAGTTCTTCAGTTGTTTCTAGTTTTCCGTTGATGTTGTGTTTTGGTCTTCTTCATAAGTAGTCTTGTTCAAAATTAAAAAAAACTCAAACTTCTTTTTGTAGTGTATACGAATGAACTAATAAAAAGCTGTTTAACAGCTGTGTTGTCAAATCGAGTTTTTTTCCAAAGTCAGTGTGGCGCCTGTGCAAAACTAATGCGCATAAGAAACGGCGTCTGCTATCAAAACCTGAGATCAACGCATCGACGCAAAAATTGTCATTTTGTAAGTTTGGATCAACAAATCAAGGTCAGAACAGCTATATAATCGCAATTGTATTTTCAGCGTAGCAATAGGGTCCGATATTTAGACTCGAAGAAGTATAATGCCGAATAAGTATAATAGGCCGTGAAAAGTAGGATATGCGCCGAAATGGCTGCGATCTGCTGGCCGGTGTGAATGCGTGATGTATTGTGTAAAAAAATTTCCATCTCACACGGCATAAATAAATCCCTGCATAAAAAAAAATAAAAATAAAAATATAAAAAAATTCCTGCGCTTAGAATTGTACCCACGGAATACGCGCGATATAAGCCTCATATTGATTGATTGATTGATAATGCAACTCGTCTTCGACTCGTCGGCATTATACTTGTCTCGTCTAAATATCGGACCCTATTGCTACGCTGAAAACACAATAGCTGTTAATATTACGCCCGATGGATTTAGCCAGATCAGCAAGGGTGTCTTTCAGCTGGGCCAATTCTGAAGACATTGGAACTGTCTCTTCTCCAACGTCTTAAAGACATAATTTGTCAATGTCAACGAATCGGATCACCATACCAGATGAGTTCAGGCTTTTACCTGCAATATGAATATCTCTCCACCTGGACACCCACCCACAATTAACCACGTGTCTGTTTCCCACACAGATGCTTTTTTTAAGGAATCACTTTCGCTTATTGCCACTCGCGTTATAAAATTGGTACATAAAATATTCTTACTCGGTTTTAGAAACACAAAAACAACAAGCATGCATCCCCCGCAAACGAAGTGAGGTTGTGTCAATGGCATGGAAAAGCTGTCATACATGTACAACAAAGAACTCGTAACAAAACCACGTGTACGTGGCAGGCTGGGTTCAGCCCATGAACGCAGAAGAATAATGAAAAATATGTAGAGGTTACATGCCGAGTCTCAGTGATTATTAAAAATAATGGTCGAAGTTAGCGGATCATGAAAAATGCGAGCTTCAGCGAGCTTTTTCATGACCGCGAACTGAGACCATTATTTTTAATAATCACTGAGACGAGGTGTGTAACCTCTTTATTCCTCCTTTCTTCAGTTATTCAAAGAAAACAGGAGTTTTTGTGCAAAAGTTTAATCGAATCCGACTCACTCAACCAGTCAACCTGCGCAGGCGATCGATTGATGCGCGGTTGTATAGTTCCGTGCAAATCATTCCATTCTGTTAACACTTCTTGTCAGTTTCCTTGTTTTGGACTAAAATCAAGTACACAGATATGCTGTTATTCTGCTGTGGCGGTAAAGGCAGGTATTGTGTGTTCTGTTTATATTTTAGTATCGCTTAAGATAATGTTCTTTCGTCAAATGGGACTAGCAGACGAACTTTTGCACCCGTGTTCCAACGTTAATTACTGTATGAAGTTCAGTTTTCTGGGGAAAATAGTGTATGAAACCGCTTTATGTTGTTTAAATTGATGAGATGTGTGCATTTGGTTGCGTGTGATCTGTTTATAAAATGAAATATTGTTGAAAACTGACCGTCGGATTGCAGTCAGTGTTGTCGAAGAAACTGAGTTAAAAGAAGGGGAACTACTCTTGTCGCTAGAGTATGAGTTACTTGCCTTGGGAATTTGCTTGTGATGAACGGTTTGTGCACGGCAGATCTAGATTCAGAAAACAACCGAACTCATGGATTTTATATGGATATTCATGTGTTCAGGCCTGTAGTTGTTAATTTAAATGCGGTATGTTTGTATTGTTTGCTCCAGAGATGTATACTTCGTACGTATAGAGCGTTCGGAACTTTTCAGTCGCAAAAGTAGTACCGAAACAGAACAGCTTCTCAACCCCTGCACTATCGAGGATTCAGGCTGTTGCTGGCTCGTTATTTGTTTGGTTGCTGGGTCATTATCGAAAAATAACTAGCTCTACAAGTTTACAGAGGTAAAGAAGCAGAGGGGGGAATAAAAAAAGAACAACAGCAGTTTGAAGGCATCCCAATTTTCTATGTAAACAACTCTGACCACGAGTCCATTCAGGATATTGCAAATGTCAGCAGCATCCATTTTCTGTAAAATAATTTCCACAACCTAGCTGCTTCACGAAGAGAGTTAAACATCTCCATTGACTGAAATAATTACGATTTCAGCTTCCTTCTACTTATATAAAAAAAAGGTTCATTTTTGTAATTGTAAAAGTCGAAATTACCTTATAATGTGAAAAAGATGGTTTTGGTGTGTGTGTGTGGTCGTTGTTGATAAAAACAAAAACAGTTGAACCATGCCACAAGAAACATTATTTGTTTCACCTTCGCATGTCGTTCGCGGATTTTGACTTGGACGAAACGGGCCTCTTCAGACATCATGACGGCACCTTCAGATAAATAACATTTGCCTACACGACCAAATGTTGCCCTTCATGCCAACCGACATAACGGGCAGTAAGTAAGTAAGTACACGACCAAATACTTTGTTAACATTGTCTGAGTAGTACGGTGATATCAAGAGAAACAAGACGCATAACTCTTAAGAGTCACTAGTTTTCCAAAAGCGACACCATGTCGTCAGTCATGAATGACGTCATGGGTAAAACCACGTGACTGCGGCGTATCACGTCCTTCGTTTGTCAGGAAGAAAACATCCTAAAGAACTCATGCTATCATTTTCCCATATAGTTATTTTTTACACCGACACCCAATCCATCAAAATTACCTCAACAAAGATCAAATCGTTTTCGCGGCGTCCGAGGGCGCCAATCAAAACGCTCGAGAAGAAGAAAGCGGGACCAATGAAATCGTACATAGCGGGCTCAGTAATGGCGGAGGAAACTTTTATCGCCAGCATTATCACAAGAAAAAGCCAATGACCCGGGACAGCGACGCGGGGACGGGGCGATTAAGACATCCAGTGACGAGAAGCAAATAAAACGCGAGGCGAGTAGGGACGGGGCTCAAGCCAAAAGACCCAATCAATAGAAGCGAGATGGCTACGTCGAACCGCTCGCACCCTAATTTGCCGCAATGGCCGCCCTCACAGCGCCGCCACGCGACAGAGGCGACACTAAATCAGAGTGCTGGCCCTTGGAACGGTTGTAACTTGGAAAGCTTTCTAATTCAATTACTGGCGCTTGCAAGGACAGACAGGGGAAAAGGGGGGCTCGCAGATCCCACCAGCAAATCCGGAAGCTGGGGCCTGTTAGAGAAACCCCAGCCGAAGGATTTGTTTGGTCGCTTGGCTAATTTCTGTCAATACAGACCTTATCGAAACACAAGAAGAGCGACCTGTTGACTTTGATGCCGGCTTCCACCCGGCTTGACCTACAAAAATGACAGCCGGTTAAAAAGAAACGGGCCCAGTGACAAACAAATTCGATCTGTTGCGGGTGCAAGAAAATCGAAACTGGGACGGTTTGAGCTTGTGATCCAATTTAAGACAAACATGGTTGTAACGTCATCACGCACCGATATCCACTGGAGTTGAAATGCATCCTGCTGATAAAGCATTTTGATTTAAATTGACGTACAATCCGACTTAAAATGCGGCTATTGCAGAAACCAAGTAAGTATGCCATCGACACATTTTGCGGATACTCCCAATCGAGACCCGTGAAGGTAACGTCATGTAATGGTAATCCCCCCTTTTCAGTAAAATCCCAAAGAATCTGAACAAATCTCGGGCCTTAAAGCATTTGAAAAAATAAAAAAATTGCGAACTGAGAAATCTGAGAAAATAAAGTGTCTTGATAGGAGAGAGGTATGACGGCTTACCAGTGCCAAAACCTGGGGTTACCCATTATCACGTGATATTTATGACGGCTTACCAGTGCCAAAACCTGGGGTTACCCATTATCACGTGATATCTATGACGGCTTACCAGTGCCAAAACCTGGGGTTACCCATTATCACGTGATAATTACTAATTAACGCTGTCAGTTACTGTTTTCACCTGTTAGTTACTCATTTTCACGGGAAAATTACTAATTTTTAGTTTTGGCACTAGCAATCCGTCAGGAAGTGAGCCAAAACTAAAAATTAGAAATTAACAGGTGAAAGTTAGTAATTATTCCGGGAAAATTAGTAATTTTCCCGGGAAAATTAGTAATAAACACGTGAAAATGGTAATTATCAAGTAGTAATTTTCCCTTGATAATTACAATTATGAGGTTTTGGCACTAGTAAGCCGTCATAGAGAGGCTTAAGTGTGTATGTGTGAGTGTGTGTGTGTGTGTGGGGGGGAGTGTCTTTCAATTGGGGTTCCACTGAGTACAGAATGAGCGGCATATCATCACTGTTCGTTCAGTCCAGGGGCGGATCAGTTGCTTTTTAAGGGGGGGGGGCACTTTGAATCGAAAGTGAATGTGATGGGCGCGAAGCGCCCGAATTTGCTAGGGGGGTCCGGGGGCATGCCCCCCCGGAAATGTTTTTTGCCCAAAGAAGCAAAATGGTGCCATCTGGTGCCATTTGAACTTAGAAATGGTCATAGAATCAGCATAGAAAAATCTTTTTTTTTCTTCTTCTTTTTTTTTCTTCTTTTTTTTCGGGGGGGGGGGGGGGGGGCACGTGCCCCCTGTGCCCCCCCCCCCTCGTCCGCCCCTGCAGTGTGTACCATCTCTTTCACGAGTCTCATTCGGACGCTTGTCCAACGTTACTAACGAAAACGTGTCTAATAAGAGTAAGGATACCAACAGCTAACAGTGTACTTCAATACTAGCAAAGGCTCGTTTCTCCGACTGCTAACACAATCTGCATTTAATGTGTCATCGCCAATCACTCACTCAAGTTTGCGCATGCGTGTCCCCGTGACGCAAATCCGTGCACACTTCAGCCAAACTTCCGGTAGCTGAGACTGAGCGTGACGTTCCCAGTGCCAATCTTTTAGGCCCATCTCTGACGGTGGGGTTTCAATTAACGCCCTTTTCAAATCGCGCCCGCCGTACAACTTTCAGCAAATGTCGCGGCCTGCATTCATTAAGGCTTATTGATTCCTAAAGTCTCGCCGATGTTTTTAACTTTCTCTCTTCGACTGGCGTGCGGGTTTGGGCCCGGTCTGCTTTCACTCTGGCCATAAACCTGGCGTGTACAACTTCCTCAAAACATGCCCGCTTCTCAGGGGCCCTGGGAAACTAATTTCAGGCAATCAAGTCCGACACAAATACACTGAGAGGGGAAAAAGAAACTGAACACGCATTCTATGACTGGGTAGTGGAACCCTAGCTGCGAAATAGGCCCATAGCTCAAAGTTTGCCTGTACCTGTCACCGTCGAGGTTGGCCTTGATTTATTTTGTGTGTTCAGTTTCTTTTTGTATTTGTCTTTGAAGCTTCTATCAAAAGTGAAAGCCCTGAAACTTGTAGGCGGCGGTGGCGGGGATTTCTCCTTGAATCATGACGTCAGAGCCTTTGAAATGCGTAAATATCTACCGTTGGGAAACAGATGTAGACCCTATGACCATGATGATACGAAAGGCCAAATAGTTTAATAAGTACAAAGGTGTTTCATGACTTCGAAATCCCTACTGAGGCCTCGTCTTTTGTTCTTAGGGCAAACCGTCTTATATCCCAGGATCTTAAATGTAGAAATGTGTGGTATACATCTTGACGTTTTTTCTATGGACAACACCAGATAGTAAACGAACAAAGCACTCAATCATGGGTGTTTTCTTAAATCCTCAAACATAAAAACAGGTTCAGTGCCTTGTTGAGCAGCATGAAAACAGACAGACTCGTCGCAAAGGCAACAGGGTGGAAGAAAGAATCACCGACATCGGAGTAAGGAGTTATCCTCTTGATCGGGGCGGAGAACAAGTTGTCCCTAATCCCGGCCTTGTTAGCCCCTACTGTAGACACAAGGCGGAGAGCTCCCCTATGAATAATTCATCATTGATGCCACGCGCGTGTGGCTCACGTGCAGACAGCGTCAGCGCTAACCACGTGTCTAATAATGCTGAGCGCTTCCCGCACAAGGTGGCAGATTGGACAGGGAGCTATCATACACGTGGCCGTCCATTTGCATAATTCTGGACCCCTGGTCCATTTCTGGCGGACCGGATTTGACTGGGGTCGGTCTGGTACTAGTCCTGGTACTGTGAGGGGGAGACATCTGTTTCGTCTGGCACCGAGATTGACATCTGTTGAGCACTGTCTAGTCTTCTGACGTTGTGTTCTGGCTGGGATTGTAAAATGCTGTTGGACGGCAATGTAAAACCAATCTGGATGTTTGGATACCTGAATGTTATGACGTCACACTGGTTGCCAGCACAGAATGAGATTTACACAAATTCAAAGATGGTCGCTATCTTGCAGTACATTTTTATGTACTACATGTATTTGAAAACCTTTTTAATCGTTTGAAATTTTGTTCACCTTATGTCTTATAACAAGAAGTAACATTTCTGGTTCTTGACGACAGGGTTTTGAGAGTCGTTTCCACACATTGCAAAACTACCAACCGAAGAACCAGCCAACCAACCAAGTAACGTAGACTTTCTAGCAAAGTTTTAAAGAAGAAACAAGCTGCGCTAACAAACACACCCGTATATATAGACACAAAGAGAAACATTAAAGACTTCTCAGGGAAACGATGCAACAAGTCTGACAATCAAAACCGAACAAGTCATCCGAAACCGCTGGGCGAATAACAGAAAATCAAATCATTTGCTGGAAACTTAACCGCTTCTGCAGTAAGCACTACCTTCGACCTTCCGCATCAGCAGACTGTCGCATGGTGCAGAACGAGTGAACTTGCGTGCGTCTGCTGCAGTATTGACAGATTCTTGGCAAAGGGACGAACAAGCAGATCCCTTTAAAGAACCTCGGCCATTCCTCAGCCAATCCTCTAACCCCTTCTTTCGACCAAAACAGCTGACGGCCGCGGCATGGTGCAGAGCAAGTGAACAGGCGTTCGTACGCAACAACACCGACCGCTTCCGGTCAAAGAAAAGCAATTACAGCTTTCTGCTAGAAACTAACCGTTCTTGAAGTAATCATTTCTCTTGGCTTCTACGTTAACATAGTTACTGTCGCTGACTGTGGCAAGGTGCAGAGCAAGTGAACTGACAGGCTACGATCGCTGGTCAAGAAAAGCAAGCACAGCTTTCTGTTTGAAACTTAACCGTTTCTGAAGTAAGACAATGCCATGTTTTGACCTCTACATCAGCATACTGTGACCGAAGCATTGTACAGAGCAAGAGAACTGATCACCTACGATCAACGCACAATTATTGACAGCTTCAAGTTTCTGGTAAAACAAAAAGCAAGAACAACTTTCCGTTCTGTTCCTAAAGTAAGCACTGTCCTCGTTCGACCTCTACATCAGCATACCGTGACTGACTATGGCATGATGCAGAGCAAATAAACTGACCTATACGATCATCACCTACGACCAACACAACATTGGCAGCCCGGTAGCTCAGTTGGTAGAGCACTGGACTTGTGATCGAAAGGTCGCAGGTTCGAATTCGGGCCGGGACGGACACGGGTCAACTTTATGTGCAGACCCAGAGACGGAAGCCATGTCCCACCCCCGTGTCATCACAATGGCACGTAAAAGACCTTGGTCATTCTGCCATAAGTGCAGGTGGCTGAATACACCTAAACACGCAGACACCTGGCTAGCACGACTCCGTTGCTGTTAGCTTTCCACTGGGAGGAAGCGACCCGAATTTCCCAGCGATGGGACAATAAAGTAATGAACATGAAAAATGAAAATGAAATGAAGCAAGTACAACTTTCTGTTCTGTTCCCAAAGTAAGCACTGGATTCTTTCGACCTCTACATCAGCATACTAAGAATGTGGCATTGAAAGTGAACTGCTCAACGATCACCACAATATTGACAGCTTTTGGTGAAAGAAAAGCAAGACAGTACAACTTTCTCTTCTGTTCCAAAAGTAAGCGCTGTCTTAGTTCGACCTCTACTTGGGCATACTGTGACTGACTGAGGCATGGTGCAGAGTCAGTGAACTGACCTACAATCATCTACGATCAACACAAAATTGACAGCTTCTGGTGAATGAAAAGCAAGACAGTAACATTTTCTGATTTGTTCGACCTCTACATCAGCATACCGTGACTGACTGTAGCATGATGCAGAGCCAGTGAACTGGCGTGCGTACGCTGCAGCAAATTGACGCCTGTGTCAGCTTGACGTTGCACGCTCTCGCTCCTGACAGACGCAAGAGTTACGGGACCTGGACACCTTCCTGCTCACTTCCGGTCGCACAATGCACTGCTCCAAGCACGTCAATTGGTGGGAATGGACGGCCTGTCAAATCCAATGGAGCGCTGACATTTTCATCTCCATGCCTCGCTTTGTTCTCTTCCTCTTCTTCTTCCTCTTTCATCTGCCTTTCCTCTTCACAATGGACAGATCTGAGAGTGGAATGCCCTTTATGAATATTCAGATTGTGAACCCTCTCTCTCTCAATCTCTTTCTCTTGATATCGGTCACAGAATCTCAGTGTCTCTTCCTTTTTCAAAAGCCAGGTAATGTCAAGTTCTTCATCCTTTGGCGTCAGCTCAAATCGAATAATCTATCAATCAATCAATCAATCAATTATTCATTCAATCAATCAATCAATCAATAAATCAATCAATCAATCAGTTGTTCCACTCTATTATTCGTTATTATTATGTCGCTGCCAGGTAAATCAATGATTAAACAACGATGATGATGCGACCGATGATCAGACAGATGACTCCATGACCGATCAAACAGCTGAGTGTCCCCATACTATGGGACATGCATGGATCTCAGATCAGAAAACGTTAATCTTACTTCGGATACTTTTATATTAATCAGTCAGTCGGTGTATCGGTCAGCATAGCCGTTGTTTTTCTTCGTCTGCGTTCATGAGCTGACATTCCCTCGTACACTCGTGGTTTTTTTTGCACGAGTGGGGTTTTACGTGTATGACCGTTTTTACCCCGCCATTTAGGCAGCCATACGCCGCTTTCGGAGGATGCATGATTGGTATTCTAGTGTTTCTATAACCCACCGAACTCTGACATGGATTACAGGATCTTTTCCGTGCGCACTTGATCTTGTGCTTGAGTGTACACACGAAGGGGGATAAGGCACAATAGCAGGTCTGCACATGTTTTGACCCGGGAGATCGAACTAATCTCCACCCTTAACCCACCAGGCGGTAGCGGTCGGGATTACAACTCACCGTTGTTTAAGCCTTGGGTACTTTAAATACAACTGCAGCTATTAATCAGTATTTCTCTGTTTCTGTTTGTCTGCATCTCCGAAGTCTGTTTTTTCCCCTTCATAATCCGGCCCACTCCTCCTCTGTCCCAGCCTTATTCTTCTCTTCTTTTGTTTGTTTGTTTGTTTGTTTGTTTGTTTGTTTGCTTAACGCCCAGCCGACCACGAAGGGCCATATCAGGGCGGTGCTGCTTTGACATATAACGTGCGCCACACACAAGACAGAAGTCGCAGCACAGGCTTCATGTCTCACCCAGTCACATTATTCTGACACCGGACCAACCAGTCCTAGCACTAACCCCATAATGCCAGATGCCAGGCGGAGCAGCCACTAGATTGCCAATTTTAAAGTCTTAGGTATGACCCGGCCGGGGTTCGAACCCACGACCTCCCGATCACGGGGCGGACGCCTTACCACTAGGCCACCGTGCCGGTGTAACACGAAATTTTTACTCCACGAAAAATTTTACTCCGGAGTAAATATTTCGTACGAAATTCTTGCTCCGAGTACACTTTTCGTACGAGAAAAGAACTCCCCAAGGCACGAAAAAATTACTCCCTCCACGAAATTTTTACTCCCCATTTTTATATTTAGTCAAGTGTCTGTCTGTCTGTCTGTCTGTGTGTGTGTGTAGAGCGATTCAGACTAAACTACTGGACCGATCTTTATGAAATTTGACATGAGAGTTCCTGGGTATGAAATCCCCGAACGTTTTTTTCATTTTTTTGATAAATGTCTTCGATGACGTCATATCCGGCTTTTCGTGAAAGTTGAGGCGGCACTGTCACGCCCTCATTTTTCAACCAAATTGGTTGAAATTTTGGTCAAGTAATCTTCGACGAAGCCCGGGGTTCGGTATTGCATTTCAGCTTGGTGGCTTAAAAATTAATTAATGACTTTGGTCATTAAAAATCTGAAAATTGTAAAAAAAAAATAAAAATTTATAAAACGATCCAAATTTACGTTCATCTTATTTTCCATCATTTGCTGATTCCAAAAACATATAAATATGTTATATTTGGATTATAAACAAGCTCTGAAAATTAAATATATAAAAATTATTATCAAAATTAAATTGTCCAAATCAATTTAAAAACACTTTCATCTTATTCCTTGTCGGTTCCTGATTCCAAAAACATATAGATATGATATGTTTGGATTAAAAACACGCTCAGAAAGTTAAAACAAAGAGAGGTACAGAAAAGCGTGCTATCCTTCTTAGCGCAACTACTACCCCGCTCTTCTTGTCAATTTCACTGCCTTTGCCATGAGCGGTGGACTGACGATGCTACGAGTATACGGTCTTGCTGAAAAATGGCATTGCGTTCAGTTTCATTCTGTGAGTTCGACAGCTACTTGACTAAATATTGTATTTTCGCCTTACGCGACTTGTTTTTACTTTCAGTAAAAATCTCGTACGCAAAAATGGGATGCGGGCGAAGGGATAATGCCAATAAGTGATCTCGCGCACACGAATGTCGCGCTACCCTCCTTCCACCCCTTCCACCACCAAGACTAACAGGGGACAAGGGAGTAAAAATTTCGTACACCTGGCATGGGAAGTTAAATTGCTCGTGTTGGGGTGAAGTAATTTATTCGTTATTTATTCGTCAGGGGAGTAACATTTTTGTACGAAATGTTTACTCGGAACTCACCCGTCTTGGGGAGTAATTTTCTCGTGCAATGGGGGAGTGCTTTTTTCGTAAAGGGAGTAACTTTTTCGTACGAAATGTTTACTCCGGAGTAAAAATCTCGTGGGAGTAATTTTCTCGTGTTACACCGGTTTTCTTCTCTTCACCCTTCGGCGTTTTCTCTCTCTATCTCTCTCTCCAGATTAGGTGCACTCATCAATATTCAAGATCTGCATGGAAGTGCATGCGGCTTGTGAGGTTCTGCTGTTATCTGCGCGTTTGTGTATTATACGATCAATATGGTTTCTCGTCAGACTGGCGTTTGGCTTGCACAATGCTTGACGAGCATACGGAATGCTTCCTTGTGTTTTGAGTTTCCCCTTGCTTTTCTGATTTTGATGCACGTGCAACTTAAAGGTACCATTTTTTTTGTGGACGATCATGTTCACGACCAAAGATATCTCCGAAGACAAACCTGCTAAGCTTGTAGATAATTATGGCGTAGTGGTTAAAAACGGTCATACACGTAATCTTTCCATCTGGATGGCAGAGACACCTTTTCCTTCGTAAGGCCAAAAAAAAAAATAGGTGTGGTTACGGTAACATTGCCAAAAAAAATAGGGTAGGTAGGTAGGCAATCACTTTTTTTTTTAAAACTTTTTTTTCTAATGTGTACAAATTAAACCTACTTGACAGGGAAATAAGTGTGCGACTCGGGCGCTTTCGCTTTCATTGCGTTTTTTGCACTCGTTTTTTTTTTTTTTTTTTTTTTGACAAATGTAATAAAAAGTTATAGGATCGGCCCCTAAAAATAGGGTAGGTCGGGTTACCGTAACCACACTATTTTTTTGTTAGGCCTAAGTAGCCCCATGAATGTTGAGGGGATACTAATGATCTGGTCGTTTTTGAGGAGTTTCTTGCGAATGTGATTGATTTGAAGTATCAGTGGGGTCAGTTGTATCTTAATTTAGACGCAAACGGAACAATTTGCTAAAAAAAAACCCCGCACCACAAGTAATTCATTCAATAAATCAAGCAAACATGTTGAGAAAGAACACATTTTCAGGATAACAGTTGTCACAATTAGAAGTTTTCGAATAGACTTGAGCGGTCACACAAGTGCCATACATACTGCATTCAGTTATCATTGCAGCGTAAGGCACAGCAACGGGTCTTTTTTGGATGTTAGGACATCTATAGTAGCGACAACAATGGCCCTCTTATTAACAGCCGTTGTTTTACGTTCATCGTAATTTGAAAAGTTTCTTGAGCTGTCATATAGTCCATTTTTAACTACTCCAATGAACACAGCACAGAGGATTGACCGTAGCAAGGTTAGTTAAGCCTTTTTTTTTAGTCGGTAGGCCTTGGTTGTAAAAAAGAAACAAGAAAGAAAACATTAAAAAAAACACACGTTTTTGAGTCGGTAGGCCTTGTTTGTAACAAAGAAAGAAAGAAACAAACAAACAAACAAACAAACAAACCGAGTGACTAAAACTTTTTTTTTAGAGTAGTTTCGATTTTGTACAAACAACCAAGCAAACAAACCAACATACAAACAAACAAACAAACAAACAAACTTGAATCTTATTTGTACGAAACGAACTCTCAAGAAGCCGTGTTGAAGCCCTACTGTTGATTAAAAACACACTTAGGACAAAAACGTATTTATCATCAAAATTAATACGCGGGGAAAAAAAAGCAAGCAGCCAAGTTAACGTACACCACGAGACGAAAATAACCAGTTCCCCTAAAAAATAGACACCGGTCTAAGCACCAATACAATCATTTCGGGAAGTGAATTAAACAGGCCTGAAATCCACCCTTTCTCTGCAATCTCCTTACATGACGCTTTTCCGTGTAAAACACTCATTCACTTTTTGACAGCGGTTTGACGTTGGCCCATGTATCCATTTCTGTAGATTTTCCGGGCAAAGTGCAGTTCCTCGCCGCCGAATAGCTCCTCTGACTTTCGAACTTTTTGGGGAGAAGCTCTGGCGAAATAAAAGACAGACCTTCAGAATAGCCGAACGTCCCGAAATCACGCGCGGCGCACGAACCCGAAGAAACCCGAGCGCATGCCGACATCCCCGATGGCGAGAGATCGTGAGCTTTCGGAAGCTTTCGGGGCAGGATTCGGCAGTTTGGCATCAAGGGAGATTAGGCCGAAATCTCTGAAGGTAGGTTCTTCTTGCAGGAGCTGAATAGGGTAAATGGATTTGTCCCGGAAGATTTTTGGCCAAGAGCCCAGAAAGAGTTTGAAAACTACTGCGTATGTACTGGCTGTTTGTATGGCAAGGCTGGTGGTGCACAGGTCCACAATAGGCAATATACTAAAGCCCTGATATGTGTACAGGGCTGATTTCTTGTCAGCATCTACATCACCCCCCCAACCCCCACCCCCGCCCCCTCCACAGAATTGAGAACAAGTCGCGTAAGGCGAAATTACTACATTTAGTCAGGCTGTGGAACTCACAGAATGAAACTGAACGCACTGCATTTTTTCACAATGACAACAGTTCACTGCCTTTGCATCGAGCGGTGGACTGACGATGCTACGATCGAGTATACGCTCTTGCTGTAAAAATGCAGTGAGTTCAGTTTCATTCTGTTAGTTCGACAGCTTGACTAAATGTTGTAATTTCGCCTTGCGCGTCTTGTTCTATTCTCGTGTTGTTTTATCTGTTTTTTCTTCTCTGAAATATCCATACCCTCTTTGTCCGTTCGGTAATTTTAACTGAAGAGTCAGATGAGTGCAATCAACAAAAAAACAAAGCACATTAAACCTATAACTCTCTTCCTCAAAATAAACCACACCGTTATTCTCAGTCATATTCTATACTAATGTCTGTCTAGATCACAGATGTTGACTGCTCTCCGTTTCTTGTCGTTTTTCCTGTCGCGTCTCTATTTAAACGAAAACAATCCGTGCAATAAAATCCGTTTTCATCAGTGTAATGTGCAAGATGAACCTATAGTACCTCTAATAGCCAAGGCTATTTTTGGGATTAATAATCTCAGTCTATTTGAAAAATGAACATCTGGAGTTTCTCTGTATTTTCTTTTTGTCTGTCCTTGTTTTTGTTTCGCCATCTATATATATATACGACTTGTGTCTGTGTGTGTGTGTGTGTGTGTGTGTGTCCGCGATGCACGGCCAAAGTTCTCGATGGATCTCTTTCAAATTTGGTGGCCATATTCAGGTACACCCCGGACACAACCTGGTCGATGAGATATTTCAACACGTGCTCTCAGCGCGCAGCGCTGAACCGATTTTGGTTTTTCTCTGGATCCATTCCCAGTAACTCTTCCTTATCTTCTCCAGTGTTTTCAGCGTTTATCTCCCTTCCTTCGTGTGGCGTCAATCCATATTCCCGTTTCTATTTTTAGAAGGTCACTGTCCCGGCAAAGCCGGGTATTACTCTTCTCCAGTGTTTTGTGCGTTTATCTCCCTTCCTTCGTGCGGTGCGCAGCCGGGTCCCCGCCGCAGCCGGGTATTCGGCTCGACTTCTTCCCGGCGAAGCGGGTATTTATCTAGTTAGTAATATAACGTTTAAGTTTCTTATTGAAATACCATACCGAAGTTTTTACTCTTCTTTTCTGGGAAAGTGCACGTTTGTAGAAAAAAATAAGTTCTTTAAACCTTTTTCTTGCCGCCGCCCGCCCCCCCCCCCCCCCACATATATCATTTTGGTATGTTGGTATGCTTTAATAATAATAATAATAATAATAATAATGGACATTTGCTATAGCGCATAATCATATATATGCTCAATGCGCTTTACAATATTAATTTCTGCCGTGTGAGATGGAATTTTTTACACAATATATCACGCACTCACATCGGCCAGCAAATCTCAAGCCTATTAGGGCGAGCATTCACATTTCACGGCCTTTATTCCAAGTCACACGGGTATTTATCTTGTAAAAGTAAGTGTTATTGTGGGTTGTAAAGCCTACATAATTCTTACTTATTGGTCTAATTTGTTGTGGTCGCCATAATTAGGAGAAATCTTTATTTTGAATTTGAAGTTCCGGGTTGTCGCCTTACGAAGACGGGCGCTGTGGCGGGGTGGTAAGACGTCGGCCTCTTAATCGGAAGGTCGTGAGTTAGAATCCCGGCCGCGGCCTCCTGGTGGGTTAAGTGTGGAGATTTTTCCGATGGTCAACTTATGTGCAGACCTGCTAGTGGCTTATCCCCCTACGTGTGCACACGCAAGCACAAGACTAAATGCGCACGGAAAAGATCCTGTAATCCATGTCAGGGTTCGGTGGGTTATAGAAACACGAACATACCCAGCATGCTTCCTCCGAAAGCGGCGTATGGCTGCCTAAATGGCGGGGTTTAAAACGGTGATTCACGTAAAAATCCACTCGTGCAAAAACACGAGTGTACGTGGGAGTTTCAGCCCACGAACGCAGAAGAAGAAGAAGAAGAAGTCGCCATACGAATGTATGATTTTCAAACAAACGTTATAGGAGTATTTGATAAAATACCATCCTTTCTAGAATCCACAATTTGTGTTTATTCCTCGCAGGCACAAACTTACAACCATGTGTTTCTAGAAATGTTTAGAACTGTAAGGATCAAGAAACAGTACAGTTATAGTATAGAATAACAAACTGAGCCACAGGAGCTTGTACTAAAGTAAATTGACACATGTGATGTTTACGAAATAAAGCCCAAAGTAATTCGCACTCTACACAGAAAGCAACCGGATTGTTCAAGTTTAGTCTATTGAAGGGATGTGACTTTAATAATAATAATAATAATAATAATAATAACGATTACTTATATAGCGCGTAAACCTCGTGGTGACGAGCCCAGAGCGCTTTACACTTACACAATCATAATACAAACAAGGAAAGAGAACTAAATCCGAATAAATTCAAACATGGTCACACACACCCACACACGCACGCACACACACACGCACACACACACACACACACACACACGCGCGCGCGCACACACACACACACAATCTTTCTTTCGTCATTTAACTTTAACATATATCCCAGTATTGTTCAATGTCTACCTACGATTCGGGTTTGATCTCTTGTCTGAAAATATAACTCGAAGAAATAAGACCCAGCTCGAATGAACTGCAACATAAGCAGACCGATTTTATTGTGCAAATTCAACATATCTCAATATTGTCTATGCCTACATTAGATTCAGATGTAAACTCTCGTCTTCAAAATATATAACTCCAACAAATCAGGCTCAGCTCAAGCTGAACTGTAAGTTAAGGAGAGAGCAATCAGGAGCATGTCTACAGAAACACTTCAGATTACCCGTACTGATCGATTGCCTGGCCCTGTGGATACGCGGGACCTTCCGTAAATATGCATAGTATCACCTTGCACCAGACGACCCCGGTGAGTCCGACTATTGTTGTTCAGCGGATCAGGTGTAGTACAGTCAGCCTGGTAACAAACAGGCCGCTGGTGGTGAACTGACTGCTGCAGGCAGACGATCGGTAACGTGCCCTACGGCAACACATACACAGTCATCTCATAACTGTATCTGACAGGGCGGCCCTTTCATCTGCCCAAAAGTACTGTCCCTACTTTACCCTAACCCCATTGTTGGTGACTGCTGAGTTGCTTTTCTTGCTTTATCACTGGTGCCCGAAACGTTTACCCCCACTCCTCGCTCCCCCCTCCCCCCGCCCCAAACACCCCCCTCCCCCTATCCCCGGTCTCTCCGGGGGGCAAGGTACGTGACCAAACACACCCCATGAGGTGGGACGCCTCCTTCCATCATTTCCCACACGGATGTATTCTCAAACGGATCGATCGTCAAACAGTCAACATTTCGCGCCACGGCGTGTGACGTTGTGCTGTTTGGAGAGCGGGAAAGCGGATTGCGGATACAGCTTTGTGGTACTATATTTTAAGAACCTCCTCGCGATATTTTGCGGTAATTATCTTGCGCAGGAGCCCGGGTTAACGGGTGTTGACACTGAAATCGACATTTTGTCCCGGTCTTTTCACGCGAAAGGTGAACACACAGTAAGTGTACTGTTTTAACCAAGACTGGTTGTAAAGTAACGCTCTTCTGACGTTTTGTCTCTGCTTCCCTTTCTCGCCGTTAGTAAACATCATTCATCGGAAGCTTTTTCTTCCGCTGACTTTTAGCTTACTCTGTGCATTTTAAAGACTTTAAATATAAAATAAAATACATTTAATATGATATTTTATTATCAAATACTTCATGTTGCATGTCCATGTTTTTGGCCAATTCAGTACAGCGTTCAGCGCACAATTATTCGATGACTTCATCAGAGAAACCTCTTGAATTTTGTGAATTGAAGATTTAAAAAAAAAATCAAAACAGGAGTGATCCCTTATGAACAGAGTTCAATCCACTTACAAAGGGCAACTTTGAGCACAAAATGAAATCGATGGAATGGAATGCAGAGAGAGAGAGAGAGAGAGAGAGAGAGAGAGAGAGAGAGAGAGAGAGAGAGAGAGAGAGAGAGAGAGAGAGAGAAACAGAGACAGAGACAGAGAAACAGAGGCGCAGACACAGGGAGACAGAGATACAGACAGAGACGAAAGTCAGAAAGTTTTATTCGCAAAACCGCAAGGTTTATATATCGAAAGGGTGTTGGAGACTTGAGATACAATAGAGAGTTCAACGTCAAGGAATTACTCTTCAGTTTTCAGACCGAAACACAATCTTTGTGCCTTCAGAAATAGACAGAGACATAGGGCGTCTGCAATACAGTGTTCTAGATGGTCGAACGTTTGGCAAAGACATGTACCTGTACGTGTAGATATTGCGTCACCAGTGATTCAGTTTTTTCTCCAATGTTCCAAATGCATACGTTGTTTTGCTCCCACAACGACTGCAGATCTTGGCAAACGCGTGACATAAAAACTAGATTTGATGACGTTACCCGTACACGTTCCCATACACGTCCTAAAAAGTGCTGATCTAGATCTTGCTTCTTCTTCTTCTTGCGTTCGCCGTCACACCATCAGTTTAGTCTGCGAGACGAATGACGGCGTGGCTTCCAGGTCTTGTCTGCTCCCGAGTCCCATAGAGTTTGGTGCGGAGAGGGACTGATGCTGGCCACACTTTGTCTCTGATTGGTTTGAAGACGCCTGGATTCACGCATATACAGACGGTTCAGCAACAAACGCCGTGGCCAATGGAGGAGCAGGTGTACTTGTCAGATCTCCTGAGGGGCACACTTCTACAGCAGGGATACCAACAGGAAAGTACTGCTGAAACTATGCAGCAGAAGTTCAGGCCATCATGCAAGCAGCCTCCATGATTCATGACTCGGAAAGCGAATGCCCCCAAGTTGTTTTCCTCTCTGATGCACTGTCTGCCTTGGAAGCCCTTGCAGGAAACAAACTTCCTCGTCTGATGGAGAAACTCTAGGAGCTTGCCAAGACTCGACGAGTAGTCCTGCAATGGGTTCCAGCACACTGCGGAATTCCAGGCAATGAAACAGCTGATGAGCTCGCCAAACTCGGAGCCAGGGAGGAACAACCAGACAACCCGGTCAGCTTCGCTGAAAAGAAAACCCTCGTGAAGGCAGCAATGCGACCACAATCCACGAGAGACGCATATCATCTCCTAGAACGATGGCAGCAAGTAGTGATCATGCGACTACGAACTGGTCACTGTCGCCTCAACGCCCACATGTTCAGGAAGCTGAAGCTGACCCCATCACCAACCTGTCTCAGTGGTCTGGAAGACCAGACTCCAGAACATGTCTTAATGACATGCCCCCAACTCAAACCAATTTAGATCTTGCTAATATCCTTCATATGTCTGAACCCCCCCCCCCTTCAGCTTAGCCTTGGCATTCCAGGTTTTACGCCATAACGGAAGTATACATGGGGGACCACTGACACCGGGTGTAAGTAAGAAGCATTGCCGCTTAAGATCAAAGGTTTAAAGAATTACTTGAATTCACTAATCCAAAAAGCACATGTGAGCCGTTTGCTTGTGTACTTATGCTGTCTCCCAGAGAGAGAAAGAAAGAGAGAGAGAGAGAGAGAGAGAGAGAGAGAGAGAGAGAGAGAGAGAGAGAGAGAGAGAGAGAGAGAGAGAGAGAGAGAGAGAGAGAGAGAGAGACAGAGACAGAGAGAGAGAGAGAGAGAGAGAGAGAGAGAGAGAGAGTTTGGGGAAGCAGGAGGGTATCTTTATAACTTTATCAGAAAGAAAGCCGTTTCTTCTTCTTCTTCTTCTGCGTTCGTGGGCTGAAACTCCCACGTACACTCGTGTGTTTTGCACGAGTGGAATTTTACGTGTATGACCGTTTTTTACCCCGCCATTTAGGCAGCCATACGCCGTTTTCGGAGGAAGCATGCTGGGTATTTTCGTGTTTCTATAATCCACCGAACACAGGATCTTTTTCGTGCTCACTTGGTCTTGTGCTTGCGTGTACACACGGGGGTGTTCGGACACCGAGGAGAGTCTGCACACAAAGTTGACTCTGAGAAATAAATCTCTCGCCGAACGTGGGGACGAACTCACGCTGACAGCGGCCAACTGGATACAAATCCAGCGCGCTACCGACTGAGCTACATCCCCTCCCAGAAAGCCGTTTGATAAACGAGCCATCATGAAGCATAAAAGTGCATGGCATGACATGATAAATGCGCAGAGCGCAATAAACCAGTTCCACCTTATTTTTGTGATGGAACCTTTTTGTAAGCTAAATCAACGCTATCGTATCTCTGACTAAGGTGATCTACATCCCTTCTAACCACCTCCCTCCCGCGTTCTCTCTCTCCCTCTCCCTCTCTCTCTCTCTCTCTCCCTCCCTCTCTCTCTCCCTCTCTCCCTCTTCCTCTCTCCCTCTCTCTCTCCTCTCTCTCCCTCTCTCTCTCTCTCTCCCTCTCTCTCTCTCTCTCCCTCTCTCTCTCTTCTCTCTCTCTCTCTCTCCCTCTCTCTCTCTCCCTCTCTCTCTCTCTCTCTATCTCTATCTCTTTCTCTCTCTCTAACATTATCTTTTATCAGGACTCTAGACAGAGGCTTCAAAACGCTGACTGGTGTAATGACATTAACTTTCAATAACAGCACGAAACCGCTTTTGAAAAGATAATACCCTTTTACAACTTTCTGAGACGATTTTGTTTAGGCCCAAAACGACTTTTTTGAAGTCGAGATCAGCGTTGCATCCTTTTAGCAAGATCCTCCGTCTTTCAGCCTGCAATTCAATTCCGGACCAAAAAGCAAAAGTTTGATTATATAGGCGTCGGACAGGGGGACTAAATTAATTCCGCGGAGGCAGAGATGAGAAAACAGGCAGATCACAATCCCTTTGGACAGCGTAACGGCGTAAGACTTTACTTTCGCCACAAAGCAAATTTGCGTCTAGCATTTCCTCTTTTAAGGAGCGCTGTTTAATATCGATTTTGCCTTTTAAGACACACACACACACGGACAGGAGGAGAAAAAAGAGAACATTAAGGCTGGGGAGCTTTTCGTGTCTCAGATGACGGCTTTATTAGTGTCAGGAGCGGGAATGTAGGTAATTGGCGAGGGGGGTACATACATACATCAGTCAAAACGCTGAAACGAAAAAAAGGTCGTCGATGCAGCAGTCTTCGTAGACTGAAGCGTACGCACAGCTCATCATTCTGAGCCGCAGCTTCGTTTAACTAACGTTGGCCGTACAAGTAGACCAAATTGCTGTACAAGGATGTTGCTAGGGTTCATGTTTTTGTAAAGTTTCGAGATTTTTTTGAAATTGAAAACAGTCCTGGGCGTTATCTTTCACACACCTTGAAATCGTTTGGCAGCTGTGCCAAAACGACGGTACAATTTTCGGTGATTTGAAATAAGTTGTTTCGCTTCGCCATACGACATCCCTGACATCTGTTCATTCTGAGCTGCAGCTTCGTGTAAATAACGTTGGGCGTTGAAAATAGGTTGCAGTAGACATCGCAAAGTCGATTTCACCCAGATAATTTGAGGCTTTACCGACATCTTGCTCAGCACTAGTTCTTTACAGGATTACTTGTGAAATCAGTTTTGTTCTAAGAATATGGGGCTTTCGCCTGTGTAGAGGATCTGTCGCCAGTCTGTTTTAAGGTTACATTCAATGTAGGTAGACCACGTGCATTTCAGTACCGGCACGGTTGGCCTAGTGGTAAGGCGTCCGCCCCGTGATCGGGAGGTCGTGGGTTCGAACCCCGGCCTGGTCATACCTAAGACTTTAAAATTGGCAATCTAGTGGCATTATGGGGTTAGTGCTAGGACTGGTTGTTCCGGTGTCAGAATAATGTGACTGGGTGAGACATGCAGCCTGTGCTGCGACTTCTGTCTTGTGTGTGGCGCACGTTAAATGTCAAAGCAGCACCGCCCTGATATGGCCCTTCGTGGTCGGCTGGGCGTTAAGCAAACAAACAAACCAAAACATGCATTACATCTGAAAACCAGCAGTGCAACATTTCTCGCAGCGAAAAGCTTGATGCCACCATGATACTTATAGCAGTTATTACCCGTCTCACACGTGCCAGAATGTCAGGTAGTTTGATTTGTTCTCAGTGGAAAAGACTAGTTCAGGTTTGTGTGTGTGTGAGGGTGGGTGTGTGTGCGTGTGCGTGTGTGTGTGCGAGCGTGCGTGTGCGTGCGTGTGTGTGTGTGTGAGTGTGTGTGTGTGTGTGTGAGTGTGTGTGTGTGTGTGTGTGTGCGAGCGTGCGTGTGCGTGCGTGTGCGTGCGTGTGCGTGTGTGTGAGTGTGTGTGTGTGTGTGTGTGTGTGTGTGTCAGAGTGTGTGTATGTATTGGTGTGTGCGTGTGAACGGTGTATGTGTGTGTGTTTGTGTTTGTGTGTGTGTACGTACGTGCGTGCGTGCGTACGTGCTTGTGTGCGTGTGTGCATGTGTGTGTGTTACATATTGCATGAAGACCCATAGGGCAATGACCCTGCCGATTGATCTTGCTTCATGACGCACAAGCCATGCAAACTAATTGATTTTATTGTCAATAAACTCCAAGGTAAGTCAGAAATACAATAATGGACGCTACAATTTTGTCCCGGTAGCCAGCATTACAATGCTGCAGTGGAACCCACATTTTTTAACAGATAAAAAATAGTCCGAGAAAATCAGTCCTTAACAAGAAGGGAGTCTTAAAACGGGGGTAATTATACAGATGTTAAGAACAGGATATCTGGAAAGTCAAGTTCTTAACAAAAGGAGTAAAGTCTCACATTGGGGGGGGGGGGGGGGGGTCTTTAAGGGGTGTACTGCTGTACCTTTCATTTCGTTTGAACCTGCTCCTATATCACCATAGATTTATCCTTGGAGGATCTGGCGAATTTGACGAATCTGAAAAATCTGGGGAATCCAATGCGCCTTAATAATCAAGTTGCTCGCGATACAAACGACCTTTTTCTCTCAGGTATTATCCCTTTAAGTGCAGTGAAATTGATAAAGCAAGGTCTTAAAATGGGGGTGGGTGTGTGGGGGGGGGGGGGGGGGGGTTGTACTGTGCCTTTCTTTCCGTGTAAACTGTCTCCTTTTTCATCATAGACCCTTCCAGGATTTTACCTTGGATGAGAGCGTTCTTCCACTTGGTCACATATCCTCTTCTTCTTTTTCTTCAGCGTTCCACAATTTTTCTGGTGACGTGTGAGCTCGTTTTGCCCATTTGGGTTCCCCACACTATACTCTGAGAGCATAGTCAGCTTCACTCCGCTTTCGTTGAGTAGGCATGCTGGGTATTTTCGTGTTTCCATAACCCACCGAACTCTGACATGGGTTACAGGATCTTTTCCGTGCGCACTTGGTCTTGTGCTTGCGTTTACACACGACGGGGGTTAAGTCACTAGCAGGTCTGCACATAAGTTGACCTGGGAGATCGGAAAAATCTCCACTCTTAAGGCCAAAAAAAAAAATTGTCTGTTTAGGGTAACATGACCAAAAAAAAGTAGGGTCGGTAGGTAGGTAAATTTTTTTTTTTTTTTTTTTTTTTTTTTTTTTTTTGTGTAAATGCTATGTTGGCTGAACATTCACTTCTTATATTTGATGAATACATGTTTCAAAACTAACGTATAAATAAAACAGAGAGAAAGGGAGAGAAAGAAACGCCAAATGTCTCTTTTTAGCATTTTTACCTCTTTTTTTTTTTTTTTTTTTTGAAATCAAAAAAAAGTTTTTGGGTCGGCGCCAAATCGATAGGGTCGGTCGGGTTACCCTAAACAGACAAATTTTTTTTTTGGCCTAACCCACCAGGCGGCAGCGACCGGGATTCGAACTCACGACCTCCCGATTAGGAGGCCGACGTCTTACCACCACGCCACTCACATAATTATCAACAATGAACACTCTGGTTGCCTTCTGTGCAGAGGTGGCATTTTTGCTGAATTAATGTCAGTTACAAAACTAATTCATAAAATAAAATATGTTCAAAGCAGATATCAGCAAAGCTGTAGATTTGTGGTATGTGTCAAAGAGTAAAAACGCTCTTAAGGCCAAAAAAAAAGAGTCTGTTTACGGTAATATAGACCAAAAAAATAGGGTCGGTAGGTCTTTTTTTTCGTTTTTTTTTCTTCTAAAAAAACCCATATTTTGCCAAAAACCAAAGACTTTTTTTTTTAAAACTTTTTTTTCTCCCCCAAATGCCTCCCAAAAGTCTAGGGTCGTGCGAAAAAATAGGGTCGGTCGGGATACCGTAAACAGACTCTTTTTGTGTGGCCTAACCTGGATACAAACCTGCATGGATCTCTTAAATTTGCAACATCGTCAAAACAGGAAAAACTTAACCGGGAAAAAACTTTACAGCAACCCAGACGACAGCTCCAAACCGACAGGGGTGGAGAGAGCTGGTGCAGCGCTCGTCACTGCTGTCGCCCTACGACCCTGACGGGTAACGAAACCAGTGAGCAGTAAACGGCAAGCAAGACAGGAAGGAAAGTATTTTTAAAGCTCAGATGTTGACACCCAGTGCAATGAACCTGTCGGCCCTGTTGTTAAGGAAAACTAAGGTGTGAGGTAAAAAAAAAAAAAATCCATTAGACCTGAGATTCTCCTGCAGTTTAAAGGCAAATCTCATTATGAACATTACCTCGCCGGCATCTTGCAAGCGAGACTTATCGACGATTTCGAGATAAGTTCATTATTTGTGTCATAGGTGTTTGTCTGTTTGTCTGTTTGTCTGTTTGTCTGTTTGTCTACTTAGAATACCACTGGATCGACGTTCTGTAAATGTCACGTTTTGTTTTGTCATAATTAAATGTTCCAGTAACCTTCAACTCTCGGTTTTTTTATTAGGAAAATTAACAGGCTGTAAAATCTTGGTATTCTCAAACAGATCGATCGTCAAACAGTCTTGGTATATGTATAGACGGAATGCTGGTCTTATACCATGTAAACACCTGTACACATCTGTGGCGGTTTACAAGATGGGTAAAGGTACCTTTAACTCAAACCCTTAGCTTATAAGTCTTTATCATTACATTATGCATTCTGATGATTCTGGCAAACCTCTGGTCGACCATAACAAGAACAAATGTTTTCAAATTGCTTTGTTATGTCTGTACTGGTAGGATGCTCTCACCTCAAGTAAACATCTGCACAGATCTGTTAAGGTTAACCCTTTTTTTTCTTTCTTTTTTTTACACAAGGGGAAGAATGGATCTTTAAAAACGCAAAGGAGGAAAGGAGGTGAAATGAAATATTTTCTTGACATTATTCCTATTTCGTTTCATCTGCTCTGATAATGTACTGTTCATGTCTTTCTTTTTAAATTTAGTCAAGTTTTGACTAAATGTTTTAACGTAGAGGGGGAATCGAGACGAGGGTCGTGGTGTATGTGTGTGTGTGTGTGTGTGTGTGTGTGTGTGTGTGTGTATATGTGTGTGTGTGTGTGTGTGTGTGTCTGTCTGTCTGTGCGTGTCTGTCTGTCTGTCTGTGCGTGTCTGTCTGTCTGTCTATGCGTGTGTGTGTGTAGAGTGATTCAGACTAAACTACTGGACCGATCTTCATGAAATTTTACATGAGCGTTCCTGGGAATGATATCCCCGGATTTGTTTTGATTTTTTCGATAAATGTCTTTGATGACGTCATATCCGGCTTTTTGTAAAAGTTGAGGCGGCACTGTCACACCCTCCTTTTTTTAATCAAATTGATTAAAATTTTGGCCAAGCAATCTTCGA
>NC_090257.1:33925665-33958165 GCF_037325665.1 Littorina saxatilis
ATCGCGCATATTCCGTGGGTACAGTTCTAGGCGCTCTGCAGTGATGCCGTGTGAGATGAAATTTTATACGGCCAGTAGATTGCAGCCATTTCGGCGCATATTTACCTTTCACGGCCTATTATTCCAAGTCACACGGGTATAGGTAGACAATTATTAACTGTGCCTAAGCAATTTTGCCAGGAAAGACCCTTTTGTCAATCGTGGGATCTTTAACGTGCACACCCAATGTAGTGTACACGGGGGGAGGTTCGGACACCGAAGAGAGTCTGCACACAAAGTTGACTCTGTGAAATAAATTTCTGCCGAACCTGGGATCGAACTCACGCTGACAGCGGCCAACTGAATACAAATCCAGCGCGCTACCAACTGAGCTACATCCCCGCCCCGAAGTTGAGCAGAATGTACATAAATAATGAAACAACAGGGGATGGGGCATAAAGGTCCAGCGCTGAAGTTTGACAGAATATACAGACATAACGAAATAACAGAGGATAGTGCAGAAAAGTCCAGCCCTGAAGTTTGGCAGGATGTCAAAAAGTCCGCCTGGTGGCCAAGAGGCCAGAGGCACAGAGACAGAAAGAGCTGGGCTACCCGAGACCAATTTCCTCGGTGCCGCCATGACTCTGTCTCGCGGACACGTGGTTTGCAACGTGTCACATCTTGCCGCAATGTTATCCCCGAAACTATCAAATAAAGCCCCCCTCTGCCAACCCCCCCCCCCCCCCCCCTACCACGTCGTCTGCTTGCCACACATGACGTATTGAGCGGTACGTACCCCTTCTATTCCCCAAATGTTCCTCAGTCTTTTCAAGATGGTTCCCCCTCTGTTTTCCAAATATATACATGTGTTTGTGTGTGTGTGTGTGTGTGCGTGTGCGTGTGTCTGTGTGTGTGTGTGTGTGTGTAAAAGTGTGTGGGTGTGTAAAAGTCTCTCTCTCTCTCCCTCTCTCTCTTCCTCTCTCTCTCTTTCTCTCTCTTTCTTTCTTTCTCTCTCTCCCCCCCCCCTCTCTCTCTCTCCCTCTCTCTCTCCCTCTCTCTCTCTCTCCCCCTCTCTCTCTCTCTCTCTCTCTCTCTCCCCTCCTCCACCCCCCTAATCAGAACACTTTGCTCTCTCGCACTTGTTGATGGGATTAGTGCGGAGGGGTACAACGTGGAAGAAGGCAAGATGTGTCATGAAAAGAAATTCTCTCGCAGCTCTGACGTTTCATCAGACGAAGTACAAATTAGGCAAGTAAGTCTGCCGCTCGCTTCTGGTACGTATGTTTGTCTGTGTGTGCTGTCGAGTCGATATAAGAGGTTCTGTGATGAAGTTGCGGGAGCGACTGAAGCGTGCATCTTCTATCTAACTAGTTCACGAGGAAACCACTATACCCATGTGGAGATTCGGAGTATCACAATTAAGGTAAAACCCTGTTAGAAGCAGCACACGCAGGCACAGACAGACAGACAGACGCGCACACGCGTTCGCACGAACACACACACACACACACACACACACACACACACTCACACACATACGTACGCCTGCAGACAAGCACGCACACACACTTACACACAAGACGCGCAATAAGGCACACACACGCACGAACGCAAGCACAGACACACACAGACACACACACACATACGCGCCCATGCACCGATACATATACTGTTCAAAAAAAGAAACGCATAGCTTGTAATATTTGGTTAATTTAGTTATATGGCTACAAGGATATCCACCAAACTGCAGAAAATGTTTATCTGGTCGTCGACCTTTCGTCCATTGCCACAAGTGAGCTCTGCACGTGACGCATGCGTTATCAGTGGCTACAATGTCAAAATTGCTCATTTGGCATGACCACTCGTCATGCTTCAGTGTAATCTCGTGAAACTCGGGGAATATTGAGCTCTCACCATGTCTTCCAAAACCCATAAAAGCGGATTGTTCGCCACAAAGAAATCAGACGACAATTCAGCGACGAAAGATGGCCCGATTGAGCAGAGAAGACCGCCAAATTGCATTGGGTCGTTTACAAGCAGGCCAAAGTCAAAGTGCAATCGCCAGGCACTTCCACGTGTCCCAGAGCACCATCAGTAGACTGTGGGTCAGGTTTCAAGCCACTGGCTCCGTTGCTGACTTGCCACGAGCGGGAAGACCAAGGGCGACAACTGCTGCTCACGACCGCTTCATACGGCTCCGCCACCTCCGGAATCGTTTCCTGTTGGCTTCATCTTCTGTCCAGGCTCTCCCCGGGCCACACCGATTATCGGACCAGACCGTGCGGAACCGCCTGCATGAAGCTGGTTTGAGAGCTCGCAGACCTCACAGAGGAGCTGTCCTCATCCGCCGCCATCGCCAGAACCGAGTGCAGTGGGGCAACCAGCACCTTCGCTGGACCGTCCGGAATCACTGGAGACACGTGTGGTTCAGCGACGAGTCCTACTTCCTGCTCCAGCGACATGATGGTCGGAGGAGGGTCTACCGGAGAGTAAACGAACGTTACGCGCCCAACTGTGTGGATGAGGCACCCGTTCATGGTGGTGGAGGCGTCATGGTGTGGGGGGCGATCAATACCGCTGGAAGGAGCACCCTGGTGCACGTCCAAGGGCGCATAACTGCCCAGCGATACGTGGAGGAAATTCTGCGCCCACACGCCCTTCCTCTTCTGGCTGACCAGGATGCCATATTCCAGCAGGACAACGCTCGCCCGCACACAGCACGACTCACCACCCAGTTCCTCACCGACCACCATGTCCAGGTGCTTCCCTGGCCATCCATGTCGCCAGACATGAACCCGATAGAACACCTCTGGGATGAATTGGACAGACGTGTGCGCAGGCGAGAAGAAGCGCCGGCAAATCACCGCGATCTATTGCAGGCACTTCAGGAGGAGTGGGACACCATCCCACAGCAAGATATCCGGCATCTGATCCAGTCCATGCCCAGAAGGTGCCGGGCAGTTGTTGCTGCTCAAGGCAGTCACACCCCCTACTGACTTGACAGCCTCGGCACCCAATCGTATTGATTGACTGATTGATTTGAAGATGCAAATGAACTGTGTGTGCATTCAACTGTGTCCATACCAAATTTCAAACAAATAATCTAAATATTGGATTTTCTGTTAATTTTTTCGAAAAATAAAACAAATTTGGCAAGTAGCAACTATGCGTTTCTTTTTTTGAACAGTATATATTCCTGACACGAGCTCATTCACCCACTACAACTCTAAATTGAGTCGAGTGTATGAGTATAATTCATTCCCTATGTCTAACCTTATTCGAAAAAAATATCGCTTTTATATAAAAAAAAGTTTAAAAAAACAACAATGGAAAGAATTTACGAGATAGATCCTCTAAGATTCACTGACAAATCTTCATTAAAAACAATATCCAAATAAAATACTTTTTTCAGTTTTTCCAATTTGTATCGACTACTTACACGTCCCCCCCATAAATACAGTAACTTAAATCCCCCCAAAAAGTTTTTGAAGGACTGCTGGCCAAGAAACTTATAGTTGATGTCCCCGCCACACTACAATGTATTTGACAAGTAAAGTAGCTTCTTCCGTCCCTCATTATACGGGCAAGGATTGTCAGGAACCGAAGAGAAATGTAGAACAACTGGTGAATGCACCGTAAGTGAACTCTGTAAGACGAATGTGTCGTTTCCCGGTTCGTGTGTGAGTAGGTTGAGGTTGGGGTGTCACGGCAGTGTGTACTTGTGTGTGTGTGTGTGTGTGTGTGTGTGTGTGTGTGTGTGTGTGTGTGTGTGTGTGTGTGTGTGTTTGTGTGTGTGTTTGCGAGTGTGTGTTTGCGCGCGCGCGCGTGTGTGTGTGTGTGTATGTGTGTTTGTGTGTGTGTGTGTGTGTGTGTGTGTGTGTGTGTGTGTGTGTGTGTGTGTGTGTGTGTGGGGGGGGGTGTTTGCCCGTTCTGATATGTTAACCTACTCATGGTGTTTTTATTATAAATCATACGTGTATTTGCCCTGTTGTGGCCATCATTTATGTTTTGCAATTTTATGAATGCCCAGCTTTCACTAATATTTTCATAACCACGTATTTCCTAATCTCTCTCTCCATGGTACCTTTCCTTCAAAATATACAGTTTGCCTTCAAACATGTTAAGATCGAGTCCTACGGTATCCTAAATCTACCCGATCTTTCTTTAATTTGTGTTCTATACATGCGTGTGTTTTGGTCTGCTTGGCTGGACTGGATGTCTCAATTCTTAACCGCATATTACCAACTTCGGGCAATACAATATTCTGTATTCTGTAATATTCTCAACCCCCTAGCTTTAACCTTGAAGTTTTGGTATCAGATGTCTTACTTCAAAACAGTAGTACCTTGCTTCTCCTCTCTCAAGAAATGGTCCACATGGTCAAATAGTCCACGGCAGCTTCAAGGTTTGCTTATTGTCAGCCCCTATGGTTCAGAAACCAGGCATAGGAAAGAGACATAATTATAAGAGTTAGTGCAAAGGGACCCCCGTTTTCAAGACTCCCCAATTTAACCTCCCCCCCCCCCCCCATACAGGCCTAGCTTTTTCAGATTTTATGTACACAACCTCTGCAAATGTAGCTCCATTTCAACACTTCCTCTTTTTTAAAGACCAGATTTCTCAGATTGTTTTTTGGGGTGTTGAAAGGGAGGTTCCGCTGTTCTGCTGTTCTGCGGTCTGATACTCCGAAGGCTGATTCGGGCCTGAAACTTTCCATTTTGCCCGGACATGGTCGAGGTGGGCAGAGGGTGTATCAGACAGGGGGAGCAAACGTGTTTAGCTGGGTGGTGATCGATAGCCCGTGGCCCCCAATACCTCCACTGATAAGTAGCGGCGAATCAGGGAAAGGAGCGTAAGTCATTCCAAGCCGTCATCTATTTCCCCGCGCGCCATCTACGTACACACACCGAACACCAGAAAGCTACCGGTGGTACAGTTCCTCGCAAAAAGAAACGCGCCACTCCCCCGCGCGGACGTCAAAAAGCCACTTCTCTGTTTCAGTTGCTCAGCAAGTACACTACTCTGCACTAGAAACGAGGAACTTTTGCGCACTGTTGCGGGTGAAACCCACCCCTCACCCAACCCCCATCCCACACCAACCCCCACCCCCTCCGTCGTTGTAAAATTGTTGTTAATTACAAGCCAGAAAAGATTTCTTTGAAAGAAGGAGTCGAGTGCAGCTAGGTTGTCTTCCTGGCTACACATTTTGGCTCACAACTCGCTTCAGTCCCTACACCATATTACGCAATGTATGGACATTTAAAACAATAACCTATATACACACGTACACGAACATACAATCCTCCTCGTACAGCTAGTAAAATATTCTACTTTTTGTTTTGAGAAACCTTCCTGGCTTGTATTAGACAACAGTTTGAGAACGACGGCAAAACCACTCGCAACAATGTGCTCGAGAGTGGCGCGTTTCTGTTGCCGTACACTGCACTTTTGGATCGACTGAAACAGAAATAGAATTCGGGGTTGCTTTTTTTTACCAGTAGATCTGTTACAAAGACACCATCGTGAATGTCGATAATGGAGGTAGAGTTGGTTTAAAGCTTATTTTATTCAACTGAACCATGAAACAGTCACCAAACTAATTACATTTATAACAAGCTCAAGCAAACTCCTGTATTCCGTGGCCGGAACGAATACAAAATTAAACAAGAAATTCCTCCGAGGTAGGAAAAACACCCCCGTCCTTACCATTCTCACTGCCACCAACTGAGAAGGTTATTTCCCTTTGACCATTAACATGTCCCTCTATAAGTCCTTGTAGAATCTTAATCCACCAATAACTCCCTCACCGTGTGTTTGACTGGTCCCAATTTTTGTAAGGACCGTCTCAGGAATGTGTAGAACCTGTTCACCAAGTTTGGTGACGATCGGTCCGTTCATTCTTGAGATCTATATGCGAACACAAACACACAAACAAACACATCGACCGAATCCTATACACACCCCTATACCGGGGGTGTAATAATAGTCATGATGTTGAAAGTAACAAGATTAGCGTACTGTGTAAGACGTTCGCACTCATATAAATTAACTCTACTGCAGGAAATTGATTCCTTCAACGTAAATAAGTGTACAAATATTAAATACCAACAAAAAAACAATCAACAAACAAAAACCACGGGAAAAATCACATCCACAAACACACACACACACACACACACACACACACACACACACACACACACACACACACACACACACACACACACACACACACACACACACACACACACACACACACACACACACACACACACACACACAAAATATATTTTGCAATTTATTTTTTCCCTCACAAAATCAATAGGGCCTTGTACTTTTGCTCGATTTGGCCATTTCTTTGTCTGCCGCCAATAGTCAATATTAGGGAGATTAAGTGTACAGTGCCAGTGGTAGTCGTAGTGGTTAACTTAAGGAAAATCTATGTATCATTACGCGTTCCGCTTACGGTAACGAAACCGACAACGACGTCTCGGCGAGTGCGTTTAGTTTCACTTTCGTTAACGTAATGGTAGGGAAGACAACTGATGCATAATTCTAAAGAGTACCGTCCCATGTCTTGACTCTTCATTTGGAAAAAGAAGAAAAGTCTTACCCGTAGCAGACGACGCAGCAGAGACGACACAAAGAAAACCAACAACCACAGAACCGGTAAGTGCAATGTTGTTTGTATTGATACATCGTAATGTTTCTTATATATACCGTAAAGTACCTTGTAAGCGCCCCCCCCCCCCCCCCCCCCCCCCTGTGCACCAATTCCGACCCAAAGTAGGGGGTGGGCGCTTACCGTCTAGGTACTACACCCTATGCACGAGCAATTTTCATTGAGAAATGTGATCTTTTATCACTTCGTAATCATATCTTCTTTCATTTTCCATCGTCAATTGTTTTTCTTGTTCGTATTGTCATTAGAAGAGCTTGGGGAGACAAATGTCGTCGCATCCTTTTCTTGTCTGCAGAGGTGCCGCTGTCGGCCGCAGGCTGTGTCTCCGTTTCCCTTGAACAAGGGGTACGTCTTCTGGATATGGGCAGCAGTCTATTTTACTTGGCCAAAGACTGTTTTCGGCAGAGAGAGAGAGAGAGAGAGAGAGAGAGAGAGAGAGAGAGAGAGAGAGAGAGAGAGAGAGAGAGAGAGAGAGAGAGCGAGAGGAGGGGGAGTAGTGTCTGTGTGTGTGTGTGTGTGTTTCCATTGGCGTTATTATCCAAATAGTCAAGAGGTGTACGATTTGATTCGCGGCATCTTGTAATCATGGACTTGCAGGCGTTTAGATCCAAGGCGTGCAGACACACGTGGGTTTGCAAGAAAGGGAAATCATTCACAAAACTAGCAGATCAAGTGCGGAATTTTTATTTCGCCTGATTTCAATGGTGTAAAGTGGGGGGTGGGCGCTTACAAGGTACTATACCCTATGCACGGTTTTGGACTAAAAGTGGGGGGTGGGCGCTTACTCGATACTGGGCGCTTACAAGGTACTTTACCGTATATAGGCCAAGATAATACGGGAAGCAGCCCTGGGCAATCTGCAAAAGGCCCAGCCTTCCGGCAGTGGTGAAGGCAAGTCTCTCATTGACATAGTCTCTGCATATCCAGGCCAAAACTAAAGATAGTTGCAGCAGAGTTCCCACAACAAACAAGCATAAATGAAACATAGAATTAATGGTTGGACATAGTTGTACTCCCAACTGTATTTTGTTTTTGTTTTTTTGTTACTCTGTTGTGTGTTATATTTTGATTCAGTAAAAATGTCGATTGCTAAGTTCACTTTTGTTTTCAAATCTTGTTCAAATTTTGTGTGTGAGTTTGTGTGATTAGAGATGAATTATTCAAAAAACGCAAGGAAAACAAGGTTGGCATTATCCTCCTACATTCAGTAATATTAGGCATGTATGAAGTCTAAAGTTCCGCAACATCTACAGTTTCATATATTTTAATTAAGCACAAGGTCACACGGAAAACCCATTCTTCTTTTTTATGCCAATGGTGACAAGACAACAAGCGACCCTAAACTACCTGTTAGCCGGCCGCACTGCTTGACCTCAGTACCAGAGCGACCGCAAGCAAAGCCCGACTTGATATGGTGATCTTTGATTACTTTTCCTTCACTTATCCAAACATTATTCTCTTCCTGAATTTTTATAAGCCAGACTCCATGGCAAACACCTAGCAATGACCAGGATCAGAAATACATCTCACTGAGTAGTCTGTTATTCTTCTTTCTTGATTGATTGCCTCCCTTTTACCATAAAATTCTCTGATTTCCAAATCTGAGATGCATGCATCAGTTTTAGTGTTATGTCTGCAATAAATTTAGTTTCTGTACATTTATCATTAATCATAATTATTCCAATAAATTGACTTGCACTAAAGCTAAGTTAGAGAGAGAATTTACTGACAACAATTAAATCAGATCTAGAGTGAGTTGTTTCAACATAAAAACAAGCATTATAATTGTACAATCACATAGACATGTATACACACTTTGGACTGAACTCTCACTCTGTAATACAATTTCAAACGTTGAATTTAATTACTATTTCTTCAAGCTTTGCCATGCAAAGGGCAATATTTTAACAAATCTCAAATGTATGTTCTGTTACTCAAAATAATCCCTTTAACTTCAAGTAATATTAATTATAAATTATTTATAACACCTTATACGCACATATATGTAGATAACCAATTCTAACTTCATATGACTATAATTTGATTTTCCATTTGTTTCACTTCCAAAGTCAAATAATCATACAGCAAATAGTACACAAACTCATTTCAATTCATGGACAGATCCAGTTATTAATATGTGGTTATTTAGGAATGTAATGGCACTAGAACTGCCTAAATGGCAGGTAAAAATAGTTATACACGTTAAAAATACACTCAAGCAAAATATGTGAGTGTACGTGGGAGTTTCAGCCCATGAATGTAGAAGAAGAAGATTGGATCTTTTGTAAGGACGGGTCCTGAGGCAAATCCACACAGCCCAAATATTTGACAGTTCAGTGTCTTTGAAAAAGTTATGGTAGAAGAACAAGATTTTCAGTGAAGAGTGGAGAGTCCCATGTGACTGCCTGGCTGGTGATGATGGTTGTTTAGTGGCCGCTTGGTACCGAGGTATGAGCAGACAAGAAGACCCTCTGCCTGCAAACTACAAATTACAACACAGCAGTACCCATGTCAGAGATCCATGTGCACACCTACTAATGCATAATGAAGAATAGCATGTACTAAAGTAATTTGCGAAAGCAAGTACAGCTGTACAGGCTGATGAAGCAAAGTAGCACTAGCAGTTACTTCAAGAAAGTCACTGTCCTACTTGATATGTCAAAAGCCGGTATATACCACACAAACAAATTATGTTCAGTGTCAGTATGAGTGACCATCAGATATGTATTTATACACAAGTGACAAGAGCATACAATTTTACAAATGATCAATAAATGGAGGTCAGCTGGGTTCTTACCTGGCTTTATTTTTTACGCAGGTTCACTTGATAATAGACATATGCTTATTTGGAATCAGTAGCGAAATAAGAAACAGGCCGCAGCCAGTATGAAACGTTTAAAGCGCGCCCCAGTTGGGTGCTTCTTTTTTTGTGTGTCAATTTTACAGACGACAGAAATGTCTGAATGTGCAGCATCTATTTGGTTTAACCAAATTTAACTCAATAAAGTACCACTGAAAAAGTTGCTTTTGCATTTGACTGACTATTAGGGTTTAACGTCCTCTTAGACCAACTGGTCTATATTGGGACAGGTGTTGGTAATACGCTGAAAATATGGTGTGATACTTTGATTCGAACAAGCCCGCTGTGGCTGTCTTCTTCGACACACCAGCATTGGGTTTGTCTTGTCAAAGTATTGAAATACGATCATGATAATCAGAGATGAAAGATCATGCAAGCGTGTCTTCGTGTTTTCCAAGCCCTGAGACTTTTGCTGTGAACTTGGGATCTTTTTCGGGGGTGTTCGGACACCAAAGAGAGTCTGCACAAAGTTGAATCCGAGAAATAAATCTCTTACCGAACGTGGGGATCGAACCCACGCTGATAGCGACCAACTGGCTACAAAGCCAGCACGCTACCAACTTAGCTACGTCCCCGCCAATTGCATTTGACCAGATACTTGTAGTTGCAAACCGGGTTATCCACCATATTTTGAACTCCCACCAGGCGACCGGGCAGTAGATTTGGCCATCTCTAAGCAGTGAAATCATGTTAATAATTTAAAGCCTTCTACCGGGTCAATTTGTTTAGATGCTTGGCCATTTGGATGCCAAACACCATGTGACACAAGATCAATGCAATGAGCATTTCTTCTACTTGAGAGCTACACAGACAATTAGTAGAGATACTCCTCCAGTGTTGGTGGATTCAGTCCAAAGAACTGTGATGTCTCACTGCCATGTAGGCAAGTATGACAGTTGGACAACAAAACTCCAACCAGGTAGAGTTTCCCTACAGGGGACAAGAACAGCTTCAAATTTTTTTTGAAATCCAAAAATGCCCACAGCCTAACAATTTTTGAAAATTCCCATTCAACAGAGTTTCTCACCCTGCTCATTTCTGTGTTGAAGGCCTGTTGCTCTTCTGTGATCTGTCCACGGTACGGCCTCATCAAGTTAGGGGTCAAGGGGTAGGCTCGGTCCCCATACAGGTACATTTCATCTCCTGCTGGAGTGACCATGTGCTGCTGCATGTGTTCAAGAATGCCACTACCATTCAGCAAAGCTGCGTCATGTCGTCGACCAACCAAGGGCCCAAAAACATTTGCCACAAGGCCATTTGGTGTCACGACACACTGAAACTTTAGAGAGTGCACCCTCTTATGGCCATTGTACACTTCTTGTTGCAAATGGCCGGGGCGACACATTGATCGTATTGTGCCATCAACCATCCCCCAACAAAACTCCAGAGGAGCCCCCTTGGCATGTATAGCTGCACAGTACCGTTCCAGTTGGGGCACTGTCAGCCATGGCTGATTGAGGTTTGTTAGTTTGTCAGAAAACTGATCATAGATGAAGTCGATACCTACCTTGAACAGCACACACAACTCCGGCTTGGGACGATGAAACATCTGCGAAAGGTCAGCAAACCGGCATGGGTAAGCCAACCTCCGCAGACAGATGCAGAGCACCTCCAATCCTGAAAAAAATCATAAATTCAAATGAGCCTGGTGAGTGTGTATGCGAATGTGTGTGGAGAGGCATATTCTCATACAGTCTTCAAGTTCAAAAATAATAACACTGCAAAAGTTTTCTCACGCGCCTTAAAATACCCAGCCCGACATGCTTATCATCAGTTTGATTTTCTATTTATCAGGTTTGACACAGTTACTGGCTATACTGCACACACAAAAACAGTTACCCGACAAGAACAAAATAAAAAGATTTTTATTTTGAAGGGGGGGGGGGGACACCACGAAGACAAAATCAATAAAAACAATTATCATAAAAAAAGTTAAAACAAATAAGTCCTTTGCACATCAAAAGTAACTTCCCTTGAACTTGGATTCATGTAACAATGGCGGCCACTTCGTCAACTTGTAAAAAAAATATTCATTTATTTTGTTAAACTAATATGAATAAATTATCAGTATCGACGCATCTTTATTTATTCTGTTACCATATTTCAAAAATAATTTCACTCAACTCCACAGACTAAGTCAGTAAGTGGCACAACCAATTCACTATTATTTCTCTATTGTCTAAATAGAGTACTGTGTCGACCAAAGGGGCTAAAGTTAGTCAGGTACATTTTGTGATTCAAGTTCAAAATACATAGTTCAAATTTTAGATTTTAAGCAATCCCAAAATAAATTATGCCCCAACTCAACGCTCCGCTTTAATCTTTTACGAAACCTGAAATAGTAAAAACAACTCACTGAATATTCACAGTAAATGCAAACTTCACGACTTTGCGAATCAAATCATGGAGGAGGATCATTAAACTATCATTCTGACTGAAATACAACTCAACTTCACAGCAACCAGGGTAAAAAATAAATCCTCACCACTGGCCTTGGTTCCTTGATTGTTCATTCCATTAGGCGCCTGCATAGTCCTCTGCATTCCCAGAAGGGCGCACAGTCTCCGAATCTCTTCCGCGCTGAAGCGAAATAAGTCCTCACATTCGATGGCTATGAAGTGATCAAGGGCGAACTGACCCTCATAGGCCCTTCTTTCTGGCTGTTGAAATGTAGGTTAAACTTAGTGAAATCATGGATCACTTGTACACTTTATTCAATTAATTAGCCTGAAAATTCTGCTGAAGCTACTCAAATCAATACTGGGTAACAGAGGGAAAGTTAAACTCCAACATTTTAACTCGCCAGCTGGGCGAGTAACTTCAAGAAAGTCACTAACCTGGCAGAAATTTCGCCGCCCCGATACATACCAGTTCCCACAATTGATCTGCAGTAGCGTTAAAACCCTTTTGGTTGCATTTGACCAGAATTTTAATTGGCCAGCCAGGTGAGTTGCGAGCCTGTTGTTACTAGCCAAGCGGATTGTTTACTCGCCCCTGCATAACAAATGACCCTTACAGGTTGAACTTGAAGCATGTTGGATAAATAGTTTCAACTGTGCATCTCAAAAAGCACCAGTTGACAGTATTCTGATATAAATACTGTGTATGTTTTAGAACACAGAAGTTTCCTTGTACTGAAGTAATTTGATCCTAGAAATAATAAAACTAGAACCAAGGTGCCTTGTGCTTAAAAGTCTGATAGAACCAGTAAGTGTAACATCCTTCTTGAAAGTACATGTATTGCTATCAAATTAAAATGACACAAGAACACAAACTGACAGTGACACAGACTCTGTGACAGAGAGTGGACTTAATAATAATAGTCATGCTTTGATGAAACTAAAACTCTGACTGCAGATTTGGTCATCAGTTTCCATTTGATTTTGATTCTTGAACAGTAAATAGTTAAAACTCTATGTTTATAAACCATTAAATGTAAGTAACAAAGTCACACGGAAACCAAATCTAGGTGTAAGTGTTAGATCTACCCAATATCACTATCAGTATCACTGTTGATTCAGACAAGATCACTATAATGACTATGAAAATGAAATCTAACCAAAAAAACATTTAATTTTTTACATGAACAACATTTAAAACCTAACCATAACCAATCCAAAGTAACCTCACCGGCCATAACCAAAATATACGCCTGTTCCTGACAATTATATTTTAGCGGAACCTTTAATGCCTTTAGAAGCTAGACCTAAGCTTTGACTTGTTTGCTAACCTGATCAAGAAGTGCGAAGACAACAAAATCATCTTCTGCGTCATCCTCGTCCCACGCCGCAAGCTCAAGTTGGTCCCTGGCATCCATGAAGATCGATCTTAAAACAAAACATAAACAGCGAGAGGATTGGAACATTTGCAACTTTTCACTGCATAACTCATCTTCCAGACAGTAAGCGAAATCGAAATCGAAAAGGGTGAATCGAAAAACTGAACACAACTCAAAAGCGGCCATTTTTTGTGTGTTTGAAATGTGAAAAAGCTTGCTCTGTTCAACGCTTAAATTACAGCATCAAACCAGGATTATATCACACATTAAACTGACATTTGTACCATTAAGTGGTTTAGGAACATACTAGTTATAAATAATCCTGTAAATAAACAAGCGTTCGCTCAGTTTTTACATACCTTTTGGGGCTCGTTATTTTCGTCGATTCAACCACAGCTCGTTAGCGGATCGAAGGAAGCATCCGTAAACTTTGACCTCTAACCTTTGAACTGCGCACACATCGCTGACGTCAACACATAAAAAAGTACCGATAACCACTAGCACTACCACTGGCACTGTACACTTAATCAGTCTAGTATGAAATACCTCTCGCGGTGGAAATGACAATTACTGTCTGTTGTTGAAAGAGGCTAGATTAAAACGGGCAAACATTAAATATAATGGGACATCCTTATTTTTCTTTCATCGTCAGAAAGAACAAGAACTTGACTCCTATGACATAAAGGTATTATCTTTCTCATGTAAGCCACCACGTAAAGGAAGATTATGGACCATGTTTTGTTTCATGCTGATAACTAACTTGTTTTTTCATTAAAAAACAAATCATTTTGTGCTTGGTGGTTGTTCGCTCTTCTGTTAACTGTTAGGCCTAATTAGGCCTGGTAGACATTCAGCAAAAATTAAATGCTGAAAAAGTCACAACAGGTCCATATTTAGAAGCCTTCTTGCCTCATATGGACAAGTGAAGAGGCCATCACGACATGTCAAAAGCCTATCATAATTCAAAATAACATGCGTTGGCAACTATCTTCAAATGTGCAAGTTTTCTAGAAAGGTCAAATAAACTTGTTTTTGAGCTCTCTTGCATTGTTTTTCTGTCAGAACTGGGGGTGGTCTATATTAGGAGCCGGTTTATATTAGGGGACCTTTCCCTATCTGCCTAGGCTTTCACGAGGAATACGAGCATCCTTCAGCTTGAGTGAAAAACAAAAAACAAAAAAATAAACAGCCTTGCTGAACTCTGAAAAACGTCTAGGAATATTAGCCGAGTTAATTTTTCAGATAAGCATAGGTGCCACTTATAAACTCCAGAAACAAATTTAAATTACAAAAAAAAACCTGAAAAACCCCAAACATTTAATACATAAATAAATACATAATTTAATACGTAAATAAATAAATGTAAAAACAAACAAGACAATAAATATATATAAAACAATTTGAAAATAAATAAATAATAATAATCCTCACTCTGCACAGAAAACAGCCTTGCCCATATCAGCTAGTATGTGTTCAACTTGAAAGACTCTCTCAACTCCCATAAAGGCCTGGACAAGAGGAGCGGTTGTGAACATAATCGCGTACACAAGAATGACGGTGTAGCTTCTTCTTCTTCTTCTGCGTTCGTGGGCTGAAACTCCCACGTACACTCGTGTTTTTGCACGAGTGGAATTTTACGTGTATGACCGTTTTTACCCCGCCATTAAGGCAGCCATACGCCGCTTTCGGAGGAAGCATGCTGGGTATTTTCGTGTTTCTATAACCCACCGAACTCTGACATGGATTACAGGATCTTTTCCGTGCGCACTTGGTCTTGTGCTTGCGTGTACACACGAAGGGGTATAAGCCACTAGCAGGTCTGCACATAGTTGACCTGGGAGATCGGAAAAATCTCCACACTTAACCCACCAGGCGGCAGCGACCGGGATTCGAACCCTCGACCTTCCGATTAAGAGGCCGACGTCTTACCACCCCGCCACAGCGCCCGTCCAACGGTGTAGCGATGTCAACTTTCTGCCTCTCTCACCTTTCCGACTCGAGGCTGAAATGTTGTTTCCTGGTCAAATTAAAGAAGTGAACTTATTCAAGGACGAAAAGCATTTCAGTTTCTTGCATTTTTAGGAAATTGGTGGTGAAATTTAATAGATTATCCCCAAAATTCGATTTCTTTGAAAACGTGTACCGAGTGATTACGTCCCTTGAATGAGAAGGGAAACATTTTGGGATGAATCAAAGTTTAAAGTTACAATAAAAAACTTTGTTGGACAAATTTGACACCATGAATGTAAAGTACCCAAGGTTAATGGTCAGTACTATCGAAGGGTGTTTTTTTGTTCAGTGTGGAGTTTATACAAGATCAACGAGGACGAATCGGAAAGGTGACAGAGGCAGAACGATGACACCGTTACAACGACACCTTTAAGGCTCGTTCAAATGTTCTCCATTTCCATTCGGTTCCTAACAACCCATTACCGCACAATCACACGTAAAGGCCCAGAAAGCTATGTGATGGCGTACATGATCGATTTCACGAGAAAGACGTTTCCTTGAAACTTGAAATCCTCCAGATCCATCCAAAGCCTTGCTTTCCCGAAGTCTATAAACTCCTTTCAACGGCTCTTGGGATATCGAATTGCAGACTAGACAGGTACAGTGTTAATTTCTGTGAGTCTTGGTAAAATTAAAAATATAAGCTGCCTGTTTCTCTTTATGGAACATCTTGTAATCCGGAGAGTGTGTTCTTTTTTTGGTGTCACCTGTAGGTATTTTTGTCTTGAAGCTACAATGTATGTTTTCTTGATGTGACTTAAAAAAACAAGTCGCGTAAGGCGAAATTACTACATTTAGTGAAGCTGTGGAACTCACAGAATGAAACTGAACGCACTGCATTTTTTCACAATACCGTAGTCCGCCGCTAGTGCAAAAGGCAGTGAAAGTGACGAGCCTGTTCAGCGCGGTAGCGGTTGCGCTGTGCTGCATAGCACGCTTTACTGTACCTCTCTTCGTTTTAACTTTCTGAGCGTGTTTTTAATCTAAACATATCATATCTATATGTTTTTGGAATCAGGAACCGACAAGAAATAAGAATAAATTGTTTTGAAAACAATTTCGGAAATTTAATTTTAATCATAAGTTTTATATTTTTAAATTTCAGAGATTGTTTTTAATCCGAATATAACATATTTATATGTTTTTGGAATCAGAAATGATGAAGAATAAAATAAAAGTAATGTTGAATCGTTTTATTTTTCGCAAAGAAAGTTTAATCTTGGGAGTATTGGAAATTAAGGTACAGTCTGACGACATCCTATTATCATCACAGTTTGAGATCAAATTTGACCTTATCAATGTCTGAAGAGTATTGCCTCTTCTTCTTCTTCTTCTTCTTCTTCAGAAGAGTATTGCCTCTTCTTCTTCATCTTCTTCTTCTTCTTCTTCTTCTTCTTCTTCTTCTTCTTCCTCTTCCTCTTCCTCTTCCTCTTCTTCTTCTTCTTCTTCTTCTTCTTCTTCCTCTTCCTCTTCCTCTTCCTCTTCCTCCTCCTCCTCCTCCTCTTCCTCCTCCTTCTCCTTCTTCTTCTTCTTCTCCTCCTCCTCCTCCTCCTCATCCTCCTTCTTCTTCCTCCTCCTCCTCCTCCTTCTCTTCCTCCTCCTTCTCCTTCTTCTCCTCCTCCTCCTCCTCTTCCTTCTTCTTCTTCTTCTTCCTCCTCCTCCTCCTCCTCCTCCTTCTCCTTCTCCTTCTCCTTCTTCTTCTTCTTCAATTACTGAGGAACTCCCTGTATTGGGCAACTATCCTCATTTCAGAGTATTGCGTCTTACTTTGATTTCGAAGGTGTAGTCTGTCTTGTGACCTCGCTAGCATCAATGAGCCTGTAATCTTGTGACCTCGCTAACATCAATGAGCCTGTAGTCTTGTGACCTCGCTAGCATCAATGAGCCTGTAGTCTTGAAAGAGGACGACATAGTGTGTTGCAATAACGCGTATGTTTCAAGATATGTTCAGTTTCAATGTATTACGAATTAAAATTATTTTGAGAAAGGAGGACGAACATATTTCCCAAAATTATTACATGGATGAGATACAAAATACAGAATATTTTATTGCCCAAGGCTGGGAGTTCGTTTTGACAATTGCGTTTAAGAAACATTCATTTCAGATGTGTAAGTTACACACGTTTAAAGCAGGACTAAAGCGTTGGTATCGGCGGGTGTTTTGAATTCAGAAATATTTTGGAAAGATTCAAGTCGAAAGAAACTTCAAAAAGAGTGTTTTTTTCTGAAATCAGATATTAATCTCGGGTTCAGTTTAAACAATGCCAAGAGCGTATGCATTCATAATTGACAGCTCTAGGTGTAATGGCGACAGCTTCTTAAATGTCGTTGTAACAGATCCCGCCATTTCTCGTGTAACGATCATGTAAATTATCCCCCTTCGTGTGTACACGCAAGTACAAGATCAAGTGTGCACGGAAAATATCATACAATCCATGTCATAGTTCGCTGGGTTATAGAAACACAAAAATACCAAACATGCATCCCCCGAAAGCGGCGTATGGCTGCCTTAATGGCGGGGTAAAAACCCTCTCGTTTCCAAAACCACGAGTGTACGTGGGAGTTTCAGCTCACGGACGCAGAAAAGAAGAACATACAGCTAAACACAAAAACTTTTTACATTTAGTCAAGTTTGGACTAAATGTTTTAACATAGAGGGGGAATCGAGACGAGGGTCGTGGTGTGTGTGTGTGTGTGTGTGTGTGTGTGTGTGTGTGTGTGTGTGTGTGTGTGTGTGTGTGTGTGTGTCTGTGTCTGTGTGTGTCTGTGTCTGTGCGTGTGTGTGTAGAGCGATTCAGACTAAACTACTGGACCGATCTTCATGAAATTTTACATGAGAGTTTCTGGGTATGAAATCCCCAGACATGTTTTTCATATTTTCGATAAATGTCTTTTATGACGTCATATCCGGCTTTTTGTAAAAGTTGAGGCGGCACTGTCACACCTTCATTTTTCAATTAAATTGATTGAAATTTTGACCAAGCAATCTTCGACAAAGGCCGGACTTCGGTATTGCATTTCAGCATGGAGGCTTAAAAATTAATCAATGACTTTAGTCATTAAAAATCTGAAAATTGCAAGACCATCCATTGTCTTTGTCACATACGAAAAATCAACACCCTGACTGCTTGCTGTGGTGAGTTGGATTTGTTTATGAATTAATGTCGTAAAGTGTCACCATTGGCTTTTTCGCAAGTAATCCATAAACAATCCAAATATTCACAGAGAGCACACAAGCGGTTAATTCTTAAATATGTGACCAAGCGGAGGGGTGGCCGGTCCTTCAACAGATCTGAGCTGGTCAGCTGACCTGCTTTTACGACAAGGAGTGTGCCTAATTTAATATCTCCGATCTCTGCAGATGGTCTTTCCTTGACGGCGGTCTTTCAGGTGATATTGTTTGCAGAGGAAAACACGATCGCACCTGTCGTGTGCCCATTTACTGCGACTCTTTTTGCTAGAATAATTATAACTTTGGAAACTGATTAATCGTACGTTTTGAACCTGGAAGAAACGAGATCTGAATGGGAGCGCGCGTGTGTAGGCGGCGTAAAGTACGCCGGCCGTCTCTTCTCTCGTCGAAGGTTTACAAATGTTCCAGGCATAAAACTAAAACACCTAGAACTTGAAACACGTTCACACACGACAGCGATATCGTCTAACGTTCTTTAGCCAGATTGTATTGGTCTGTTTTTGAAAGGAAACATTTCTGGAATCGTATCGCTCTAATGACATAGTGTGACTGCCCTTCTTGATTAGCATCTATTCTTGAGTCATTCTCCAGACCTCTTGGGGTCAGTTCAGGTTACAAAGAAGGCGATCCTCAAAGATTGCTAATGACACCAGTATACCTTTCTTCGTGCTATTGTATGATAGACTCTCCGATTCAATGTCATCATGATTCCCAAGTCTTCCTGTCTCCTTAGGAGCGCCCATTGACTTTTCAGACGCCGCCCGGCATCTTAAATCTGATGGTTCTCGTTCCTCGCCGATTCCTAATTAGGAAAGTCATTTTTTTCAGAGCCCCCATTCAATTTTGAGGGTCCTTAAAAACTTGGAACCAATCAGTAAAGAAACGAAGAAAGTGACAGAATTTCTTTTCGTCTAGCCAATCATTAATCAGTCTAAGCCATCTATCTGTCCGTTCGTCTGTCCTCGATTTATTCATCTTCTTGCTTCTTCGTTCGTCCATCCATCCATCATTCTATTCATTCCTCCCTCCGTCCGTCTTCTGTCCCTCCCTCTCTATCCTCTCTAAGACCGTCCTCAGGCGAAATACGTCATATAATACATCGCAAAAAGTAAAATAAACACGTTCTCATTCTTCTTGGTTTATTATGAATTATGTTGCATATATATAGAAACAAGACAGGATAGACAGCAGACTTTTTCTCGCTCTACGAAAAACACAAAAACAACATAAAAATGCAAAGGCCAGTCTGATCAGACAGAAAAGAGTAACGTTGCTCTTTGATATTTAGAACTTTTACATCCACACCCATACCCAAAAGAAAAAGAAAAGCAAACATATAAAGTCCTCACTCTGTGACATCCACAGATTACGTGTTTTTTTCCCCACACTGCTGTCCTCTCAGTTTCAACTTCACGCAGCTGTATCATCAAACGAACGAAGTCGACAAAGCCTTTTGCAAATAAAACAGGTTCGTCTATTTTGTGCAAAGCCAACCCTCTTTACCTCGGAGGTATTTAAAATCGTATGTCCGCGACTTTTTCGCAAAGGGAACTAATCGCAAAGTCCACAGAGTCCTTAGCAAAGGTCGATAACTCATCTGGTAATCAGACATGACTTCGGTGGATCCGTGTTTGTTATATTATCACGGAAATCCCATGCTCATACATCTTTTTGTCTTGGATTTTAACATTCTGGCTATTCTTTATTCTGGCTAAGTTTGAGTTTGTATTACACACTGAAATGCAATACTTTTCATCGTAGATTTCAACATACCGGAGATATATATATATATATAATTATATAAACCATCAGAAATTGTGAAAGAAACAATTGAAAGTCAACAGAGACTTTCTTCCGAGATTTGTTAAAATCTCTTAGCAGAGAAAGAGAGAGAAATAAGTATTCCTTCACAGACAGCCTATTATTGGGAGCACCAGACCCTCCTCAAGGAGGACCGAGATTTACAAGAGAAAAGTCCCTTTGTGGGGGACGTATCACAAGGTAATCTAGTCCTGAGGAGGACCGTTGTTTTTGTACCTAGACCAGACACGTGTTTCGACACTATTGTGTCTCATCAGTGGTCAGGTGGTACTGATGGCGAGAGTTGTCAACCCACTGTATCCAACTAAGAAGCAAACCACTCTCTGAATGGTAGCTTCTGTTGGCATGGGAGACTACCCTCATCTGACAACCCCAAAGGGATTTCTGTGAAGGGAAACACTTAACCAAGAAATTAGGTTAAAACAAGGGAAATTTGAAAAAGCCTAAAGGGAGGTAACTCTGTACCAGCCTGCAGATCCAGAAATGGATACGCGAACAAGTTAGATCTAATTTTATCTCTCTCTCTATATATATTATATTTAGATCTATATAAAGGGCCCCCCCCCCCCAAAAAAAAAAAAGTCTGTTTACGGTTTCCCGACCGACCCTATTTTTTCGCGCGACCCTAGACGTTTTTTTGGCATTTGGAAAAAAAAAGACAGAAAAAAAGGCTACTACGAGGGAAAGTATAAGACTGACAATTAAAGGAATAACAGCATAAACAATCACAGTCTAATGTGCAAAATGTGATTGCTAAAACTGATGTGGTTGACAGATTGCGGAAACAACATTGATCGGTAACGCCTCCCCACCACCACCACCACCATCACCACCTACTAAGAAACAACAATAAATAATGCATAAAAATATCCTTAACTCCGACGGTATTATCAAAGCTTACGTATATATACAAAGTTTTAAGTATCATGTTCTTAAAAAAAAAAATTCAATTTCGTACCTAAAAAGCAATTTATGAGATATTTGTTAGTACATTACAGGCGACATATTTACAGAAATAGATCGCATCTCGAATGGCAAAAATAATTGTCTCTTTGGCGTGAAACTGGATCAAGTTCTTGTCATTTGGTTTGTTTAAGTAAAATCATTTTAATGATATATGGAGGATAAAACTCATTTGTTTTTCTGAATGAATCTTCTTCTCTCATGTCCAGGTCATTGGTTTTGTGTAGACCTCCATATTGTTGTTCTCCAGATAGTAGGAGCACCGATAACGTCCCTTCATTGCTAAGATTTTGAATTTCGAAGACGTTTTTCTCTCGAAACCATGGCAACCTTAGGTGTGTTGCTGGACCGGGGAGAAGACAACGGTGCAGTTTCCATTTTTTCTCTCTCCAGATTTCGAATAGCGAACGATACTTCTTCTTCTTCTTCTTGGCGTTCGCAGAGGTTACACAATCAGTCCAGCACTGGTGATAAATGTTGTCGTTTTCTCCAACTCCTGTCGACTGCCGTATAGTTTGGTCTGCAAGGGAGTTGGTGACGGCCACACTTCTTTTCGTTCCTCATCTAGTAAGGGACATCGCTGTAAGATGTGTTCCGCTGTTTGGTCCTCTTGACCGCAGGCACAGGTTGGTGATGGCGCCAGCTTGAACTTTCGGTTCATGTGAGCATTGAGCCTGTTGTGGCCAGTACGCAGCCTGATGAGGTTGACTTGCTGCTCTCTGGACATTGTGTGGTAGTCATCTCTGTTTGTCCTTGGCCTCATCAATGCCTTGATGATTGTCTTCTGCTCACTAAAGCTGACACTGTTTTCAGGTTGGTCTTCCACGGCTCCTTCTTTTGCCAGCTCATCTGCCCTTTCATTTCCTGGTATCCCACAGTGTGCTGGTATCCACTGGAGGACAACTCTTCTGGTTTGTCTGACCATCTGTAATGCTTTGGCCAGCTGTGGGAGTTTGTCGTTCTCTAGGGCCTGAAGGACTGAAAGGGCGTCCGAGAGGAAGACAACTTGGTAGCAAGGGTCTGCGGAGTCCTGAACGAAGGAGGCGGCCTGCATGAGAGCTTCTGCTTCTGCTTTATAGTTTGGCGAACGATACAAAATGTTATGACTTTAATGTACACTTGCGTTAAGCGTTGACTGATGGGAACCTAAACAGGTGTGTGTGTGTGTGTGTGTGTGTGTGTGTGTGTGTGTGTGCGTGTGTGTGTGTGTGTTTGTGTGTCCGTGTGTGTCCGTGTGTGTGTCCGTGTGTGTGTGTGTGTGTGTGTGTGTGTGTGTGTGTGTGTGTGTGTGTGTGTGTGTGTGTGAGTGTGAGTGTGAGTGTATGTGTGGGTGCGTGCGTGCGTTTGGGTGCGAGAACGCACGTGCGTGTGTGTTTGTGTACATGTATGAAGGCTCCATCGCATCTCTGACATCCAGCATGATCCGGTCTTTGGAAAGCACCGACCTGTTTTCCATCTCGTTACTCGGGATCGATGTCATCTATATAGAGAGAAAAACGAAGAGCAAGGACGAAAAAGTGGATTCAGCGTAATACTAATTTGCTCTCTTTGGCATGAAAACCCCTGCCTCCTAACTGTCGCAGACAAGCCTGCTCCTCTGTGAATGGAAGCTCAGGTCTCATCTTCGTTGTTAGTTAACTTGCAAGCCTGCAGGTAAAATGGACAACGAGTTTTCACGCACCTCCGGCGATTTACTCCTTCTCTTCGGTGTCGTCGGTGTTTAACCTTTAAAGTGATAGAACCTAGCTGTTGCAAACGTTCCTAACAGTTGTCTTTGAGCTTGGCATGTCACTGCTGCAATTTAACGTAAAGTGACCTACTCACTTTTAGTTTTGCCTTCCTATCAAACTGCGTAAGGCAACTGGCGTAGCCGAATCACTGTACTTGTTCAAGGAGACGTGTTTATATGTATTGAACCGCTCTGTTCTGGCAGAATCGAGTAACAACTGTGTACGTTTTTTTCTTACAGACGGTGGTTTTTCCATCAAACTTTAACACGGAAATTCACTGTTCTTTAAAGGCTGACATATAGTCCTATTTAATTAGTTTAATTACTTCCAGGGCTTTTCCCATCGTTGCGGGGATGTATAAATTAAGCTTCCTGCAAAGTTTTAGGTTTGAAGTCCTTACCAATTACGAGAAATAATTAATTCTTTATTGCATTGTTTAGCAACAGGTCTCCAGGACTTGGGCTATTTTTAGACCGTTGACGTCACTTCGTGACGTTTCGTAAACCAAAGATGGCGTCGGAGACAGTCAAAGCTCGGTTGCGTACAATGGCAAAAAAGATAGATGTAAACCCGTCCAAAGCTGTCAAGGCCACTAAATCTGCTGAGAAGAGAAAGTGGACTCCTTGCTTCATCACCACGCAGCACCAGCGCTGGGTCGCGCTGAAAGAAAGATTGTTTTCGTCAGAGGCCCATCGCTTCAAATTGAGAACCAAGTATAAAGGGGATACTGAACTCGCCAAAGTTTTGCTGGACACGTGAGTACATAGGCCTATTAGAAAATCAGATGTACTTGTAGCTTGTCAGCTGAAGCCTGTGGGCTTTTTCTTGCGAATATGTGCTGTGAGAGATCGTATATTTCCGCCTGCGCAATTTCCGGAAAACATCCACTTTCACTTTGAGACTGTTCTGTTTACATTCGACACTATCAACACCACTTTGCAATACTGAAATAATTTTTTCTGTGTTCGAAAGCTACAGCCAATCGTTATTATATCCCCTTAAGTACAGTTTTATAACATTATTGGCACATGTAAACAATATGAATTAATTAATGAACGCTACGAATATGGCAGCCTTTAAAGAACGAATTCTGCTGTGCACTTTTAGTTTTGACCAAACAGCCCCCTGAATGGCTGCACTCTTGCATTTCATGCCCCCCGAGGGCGTTGATATAAGGCCGGGATATCCAATTCCAATTTGCCTCACATCCTGTTCGCCTCATGGTCACTTTGCCCTGTTTCTATCCCGCGTTCGCTTCATTTTTGTGGTGACATTTCGTCCCACTTCGCCCAGCATTCGCCTTAAAGTTCAGATCTCTGAGGGCGTCAACGTTCATTCCAACAAATGGCCGCGATCAGGCACGAGGGAATCGTTGGCAAAGTCTGTCTCTTTAAAGGGGCAGGTGAACAACAAGATGAGCCAGGAAAAGGCCGTCAGGCGGTTTTATATCTCATCACAAAATAAATTGCGGCAGCCATCTTGGTAGTCTTGGCCACGCACCGTGTCAGTCTTGCGCGTGCAACTCTATCGACGATCAATATAGAGCATCAAATACTTTCTACATCAGATTCAGAGCTGCCAATCACCCGCTTTTGTCATCTCTTTACGGCCCTGTAAATTAAGGCCAAAAAACCGCTTCTGGGGAGAAGCTTGATGGCAGAAAGTTAAGAAGGAAGAAGAAAAGACAGATTTGACAGCAGACATACACGATGGAGGGAGGCAGCGTTGGATAAAAAAGAACAAGAAAGAAAAGTAAGGGAGTTTCCAATTACAGATCTGAGAACAACAGTGCAAAATCCGCCACGCCAGACATGCAAACTCTCGCAACAAATAACATGGAACCGCCAGGTTTTTACTTGTTCTAACTGTCGGATTCGGTCGGATTCAATGTTATGGAGGGGGTGCAGATGTGGGCTTTGTGGTGGGAGGATCGTTTTTGTGATTCAACGAATTCCTCCGTTTTTTGGGTCTGTTTGTGCGTCTGTCTGTCTCTGAGGAAGAAGGGGGATGGGTGTGGGGTTTTCAGGGGTGGGGTGGGTGTTGGTGGTGGTATGGGGTGGTGGTGGGGTTAGGGTGGCTGTGTTTGTTATTCGGCTAAACTCTGTCTCTCTGTCTCTGTCTCTCATTCTTATATCCTGTGTCTTTGTCTCTCTCTCTCTGTCTCTCTGTCTCTGTCTCTGTCTTACATATGAGTCTCTATATCTCTCTCTCACTCTCTCTCTCTCTCTCTCTCTCTCTCTCTCTCTCTCTCTCTCTCTCTCTCTCTCTCTCTCTCTCTCTCGTGGTAAAAAGAACTGGGCCTCAAGTGTCCGTTGTAAATTGTATGAGTACGGTTTTGGTTTTGTGTGGTTAAATCAGGGCGTTGTTAATGAAAAAGAGTTTTTGCGTGTTTTTAGGGAAAGGTTGGTCGATTGCAGATGGCAAGAGTGGGATTATCATATACAAAATAGTGATAGATTTGCTGTTTATCGGACATTTTGTACTGTCCATGACATTAAACCCTACCTTTTGTTGAATGTGGATAGACATCCAAAGTTTATTATGACTAGGTTTCGATTCGGTATTTCAGAAATAAATGTGCATGCTAACCGATACAAACAGCATAATGCCGATCAGTTGATGTGTCCCCTTTGTAAAGTAAAGCAAGAAGATGAAGTCCATTTTGTTTTGTGTTGTCCATACTTAAACAGATTAAGAGAAAAATTTATCCCATTAAAATATTATAAAAACCCAAGCACTTTTAGACTCAGCTTGCTCCTGGCTTCACCTCAAGAAACTGTTGTTAGAAATGTATCCCTGTATTTGTATAAAGCCTTTAAATTAAGAGATGTTGTAACCTCTTAGTTAAATACCGTGTAATGTATGCTTTAATCTGTAGTGTTGTGCGATTATTATGTTGTACCTTTTTTTTGCACCTGATGAGTTAAATTATTTGCAATGTTAACACTCCTTCATAAGGGGCTATGGCCTATTGAATAAATTATCTGCGTCTGCGTTTGCGTCTCTCTCTCTCTCTCTCTCTCTCTCTCTCTCTCTCTCTCTCTCTTTCTCTCTCTCTCTCTCTCTCCCTCTCTCTCTCTCTCTTTCTTTCTTTTTACTTCTCTCTCTCCCTCTCTCTCTCTTTCTCTCTCTCTCTCTCTCTCTCTCCCTCCCCCCCCCCCTCTCTCTCTCTCTCTCTCTCTCTCTCTCTCTCTCTCTCTCTCTCTCTCTCTACTAAAGCAAACGTGAATGATTACTTGAATGGTCAGAACTAAACCATATGTCACTGAATCCAAATAAAACTAAATGCATGCTACTTACCACGAGGCAAAAAAGACAAAATCTAACATCTAAATTTCCGACATTGCTAATACGAAATCAAGATGTTACTGAAGTTGATAGCCATACAGTCTTGGGAATAACTATTGACAATAACCTGTCTTGGTCAAAACATGTAGATACACTTTGTAAAAATACATCCAAAAAAATATTTCAGTTATCAAAAATCAAACACTTTCTAGACCTTCGCACAAGAAAACTGTTTTTTCAGGCACATATTCAGTCAGCTATTGACTATGCGTCCACAGTGTGGGACTCTGCAAGTGCAAATACTTTGAAACACTTGGGCAGTTTACATAGAAGAGCTGTTAAATTAATTATTTTAAAAAATACATCTCTTTCCATGACTAATTATAAACGATTGCAAATTCTTCCTATCAAAGATAAATTTGCATATAACAAAGGTGTGATGATGCATAGAATTATGTCAGGGAATGCCCCTACACTCATTGCCTCAAATTTCAAAATAAATCATTATAGAAAATGTAACAAATTAATTACACCAACTCCAAGAATTGACCTGTACAAGTCGAGTCTATCATATTCTGGAGCAATTATGTGGAACGCCATTCCAAATATAATTAAATTACGAATTCATGAAACATCATTCAAGGAATATTACATGCTGTTTCTTTTACAAAACTTATAAAAACTATTATCAAGCAGCTGGCAAAATATAACTGTACTCTCTGATTATATTGAAAAACATTATTATATATAATTCATGAAGGATTTTGTTTATACAAACACATATTTCCCTGTTATATATAATTTTCAAGCATTGCTAAAGAATCCTATTGCATCTTAAAATGTCGTATTGGTTGCTTGACATGTTAATTATGGTAAATATGTCATTTGTACTATTGTTAAACTTATCTTTTATTTCTTCTTGTTTGTTACCCCTCAATGGGCGAGGGCCGGATGAAAAGAAGCATGTAAACATTGCTTATTCTGTCACCCTCGTAAATTAAATTTCAATTCAATTCAATTCAATTCTCTCTCTCTCTCTCTCTCTCTCCGTCTAATTCTCTTCCTCTATCTTCTTCTATTCTCGCACGTACGCACACACTCTGCCTGACTACCCCCCTCCCCTCACACCCGCTCTCACCTCCTCCCCCTCTCTCTCTGATGTGACCTAAAGAAATTAAAAAGTTAAAAGTCGACCAATTTCTCCCTCTCTGTAACCCACTATGTCTGTCTCTAAAGTGAGATATCCCTTGCCACCAAATCTCCAGAGCCTGAAATACTAGGCTCGGAATTCGACTTTTGGCGGTTCCAAATCTGTTTTTGACAGGCAGAAACGTCTGCACTATTTCAACTTTACTCAAGCCAATAATTTGTTTTACTCTAAAATGTAGGTCGGCTCGCGCTGAGGCCGAAAACAGAAATGGGGATATAGGTGACAGAGGAGATGACGGCAGGCAGTATAAGAGCATCATCTGATCGAAGACTTTTAAGTTCAGATGTCTACTGGTTCTTTCTTTTTTTTTCTTTCTCGATTTTGAAAAACATCTTTACAAATTGGTATATAAAACGTAGAATATGAGGCAATATTCCATATTTAATATTAATATTAATAAAGTCAAATGTCTAGTGTTGAAATACGAGATTTAAACAAGTGTGTTGGGGTTTTTTTGTATGAAAAGGACCACGAAAAGGACCACACTGTAGACAAATCTATCTAAGTCTACCTGTCAACCATAATACAACTTTACATGTCCAGAAATACAAAATACATAAAAATGTTGTTTATGTATGAAAAAGACCACGAAAGGACAACTCTGTAGAAACTCTATCATAGTCTACCTGTCAACCATGATACAACTTTACATGTCCAGACATATAATAATAAAACTTATTAAGCCCTCTCTGTTGCGTTTAACAAGTGTGAATGTTATCGTTCACTTACATTCCTGACAGGGACACAACGCCTGGGCTGTTTAAACCTTCACGGTTTTGAAGATAACTGTTCAGTAACTGCTTCTGGAAGGTATCTCTCATGCGTGTGTTGCAGAGATTGGGTTCAACCTGCGCCGAGCGTTTATCGTGATATCTATGACGGCTTACTAGTGCCAAAACCTGGGGTTACCCATTATCACGTGATAATTACTAATTAACCCTGTCAGTTACTGTTTTCACTCGTTAGTTACTCATTTTCACGGGATCATTTTTAGTTTTGGCACTGCCAATCCGTCAGGAAGTGAGCCAAAACTAAAAATTAGTAATTAACAGGTGAAAGTTAGTAATTTTCCCGGGAAAATTAGTAACTAACACGTGAAAATGGTAATTATCTTACAATTATGAGGTTTTGGCACTAGTAAGCCCTATGACGGCTTACTAGTGCCAAAACCTGGGGTTACCCATTATCACGTGATAATTACTAATTAACGCTGTCAGTTACTGTTTTCACCTGTTAGTTACTCATTTTCACGGGAAAATGACAAATTTTTAGTTTTGGCACTAGCAATCCGTCAGGAAGTGAGCCAAAACTAAAAATTAGTAATTAACAGATGAAAGCTAGTAATTATTCCGGGAAAATTAGTAATTTTCTCAGGAAAATTAGTAATAAACACGTGAAAATGGTAATTATCAAGAGAAAATTACTAATTATCCCTTGATAATTACAATTCTGAGGTTTTGGCACTAGTAAGCCGTCATAGATATCCGCCTTCCATTTGAGAACTTCGCCACAAAACGCAGTTTTAAACGGGAGGAAACGGTGAGATAGCAGTGCCAGACACTAGCATCTGGCAAATTTACATGACGCGAAGACTAAACCAGGTAGAAGAAGTTCTGTAAACAAGATCTAAGAAACCAAGGGAAAAGTAGCCTATGCAGCCTAAATATAGACAACAAGAGTTGGTAAAGGATGTGCGGAACCAGTCTCCTGAGAGAATAAGAAGAATAAGAAATGAACAAACGACTTTCATCCTAACAGAAACCCACAGTAGCTAAGGGTAGCGTCTAGACAAATAAAACTTCTCATGACATGCTGCGATAAAAAAAAACTCGTACACCCGCCAAAAGAAAGACGTACTCTGGAAAGTGAAACTCTACAATGCATTGACTAAAAGTCCAAAACACATAATTATCCAATTTTTCCTTCAGATATCATCATGTTAGATGACTTTAAACATAAAGAAGATTGACGCCCCGGAAAAACGTGATAATCCCTCACACTCTGCATTAAGACTTGGCCTAATCCAAAAGCACCAAACAATGTAGTGCTATCCGGTGAAACATCTTATGATCTATTTTAAGGTCTTTGATCTGGTATGCATCCTTGAATAGCGAGTGATGTAGTCTAAAAATAGCTCACAGCAGGATTGTCTGCATGCGTCCCTGTTTCTGAATTATACCTTATCGTCTGATGTTGTTGCGATCTGGTGAAAACATGCTGCAAAACTAGGCTAACATCGTGTACCGTGGAACATTTCTTGGAACTGCTAGTTGGATTTCGGCTCCGTTGGAATGCCCCAAAGTTGTGTTTCAGCGTCCAGTTTGAAAAGAAAGGGCGGACATGTGATACTTAGAGTGTGTGTGATTGTTTGGCGAAAGCTGCGCCTTTCCTTTTTACATTTAGTCAAGTTTTTTTTTAAATGTTATTTTATTTTTTTAAGAAACAGACCAGAATGGTAAATGTTGACACAAAAGAGTATCCTTTGGCTGCCAATGTTTTATCAGCTCAATCGTCTTTTATTCATTATGTAATGATTCAAATATGCAGGATCGAGGGTTTGTTTTCTTCATGTGAACTTTGAATAATGATATTAAACCTTCCAAAAGACAGCACTACAGGAAACTACGACGCTAACAACTACAACAAAACAACAACAACAACAACGCCGACGACGACCAAGACGACGACGATAAAGACGACGACGACGACAACGTGACGACGACAACGCCAAGAGATGCAACCACAACATCACCCCCAGCAATATCACATCCCTATTCCCATCCCCACGTCATCATACAGACAGTACCTCTCAACAAAAAACTCACACAATCACACAAAAAAGGACCCCCAATATAACTACCCTACCCTCCCTGTGTCGAAAAACAATTTTCAAGTGGAGATATTTACAATCTGGCGCGAAGGGGCCGCCCTGGGTTGTCGATAGCATCGCGGGTAAGCCTCCCCGTGTGTGTGTCCCGTAGTGCCAGAGAAACCCAGGGAAGCTAATTTGAAAAACACAAGAACTTGCTATTTGTGCGATCCGTCTGCGATAGGTGCCGCCTGATATGGGCTGAAAGTATGTAAGTAGGTGGTTGCTTGCCAAAAAAGTTGTCTGTTTTTTTCTTTGTAGTTCTTTTGAGTTTTTTCTTCCTCTTTTCTTTCTTTTTGTCCTACTCTCTTCATCCCTTCCCCATTCCCTTTCGGATTCGTTTTTGAAATGTCATCGAGTATTCGAATACCCCTCCCCAAATCCACCCCCACTTTGCAATGGGCTCATAGCCTAAGCAATAAAACAGTCTGACTTCTGACTTCTGACTCCCCCCCCCCCCTATTCCCTTGGCCATTTTAGGGCGTTAGAAAGACTATATGAATGCATGGTTGAGCAAGTTTCTTTATCGAAAACAAAGATAACTGAATCAATCATGAACTATCCAAAACGAGACAGGTTATTTTCTTCCTGCGTCATTCCTCAAGTCCTCGGCTCTCGCGATCTCGATAACGAGGATCTGAGAAACTTAATGGACAAAAACACTATGTTTTATGTTTTATGTGTGTTGTCCTTTTGTCCAATTGTTGTTACACCCCCGGTATAGGGGTGTGTATAGGATTCGGTCGATGTGTTTGTTTGTTTGTTTGTGTGTTTGTGTTCGCATATAGATCTCAAGAATGAACGGACCGATCGTCACCAAACTTGGTGAACAGGTTCTATACATTCCTGAGACGGTCCTTACAAAAATTGGGACCAGTCAAACACACGGTTAGGGAGTTATTGGTGGATTCAGATTCTACAAGGACTTATAGAGGGACATATTAATGGTCAAAGGGAAATAACCTTCTCAGTTGGTGGCAGTGAGAATGGTAAGGACGGGGGTGTTTTTCCTACCTCGGAGGAATTTCTTGTTATAATCGTTTACAGGCAGGCAGGGTGTGCCGAAGAAAATTTTCCATTTTTATGTAACATTTTATTGGACAATAAAGTGTTGTTATTGTTATTGTTATTGTTATTGTAATGCATACAACACATGTGCTCAAGAGTAAGTGAGAGTTACGCAGAACAAAGTTCCCGGCTCCTGAGAGAACAATTGAAATAATATCGCACGTTGACTTAGTGAGAGTTGCACATGTATTTCACACCAAAAATCTCACTCTGTACAGGACACAGCCAAACTGTAGAGTCTTGGTATATGTCTAAGTTACAGGATAATCTTACCCTGAAACTTTGAACAGATATGTTCTGGCAAACGTCAACATAAGCGTTTACACGAAAATTAATGTTCCTTTGAGGCAAGAATGCAGAATACAGAATACAGAATCTTTAATTGCCCAAGGTTGGGAATTTGTGATGACATTGCGGTTAAGAAACATTTCAATCCAGCCATATACACCAACACACGCATCATTTATACAAACTGATCAACAACATTAACAAGAACACTGAGTCATCGTTAACGCCCGGCGTAATCAAATAGAACAAATGACATTTTAAATCCTGTAAACAAGCCTTGCTTGGGGAAGTAAATCCAATTTGTACCCCCATGGAAACATTGGAGGGAAAGGTGTAGTGCTGGGAGAAAAACAGAGAGCTAAAGAAAGAAGGAAAGAGAAAGAGACAGAGGGGGAGGGGGAGATGGGGGAGAGGGAGATGGAGGAGGAAATGAGGGAGTATGTGTGTACGAGAAAGAGAGAGAGAGAAACAAGTCGCGTAAGGCGAAATTACTACATTTAGTCAAGCTGTGGAACTGACAGAATGAAACTGAACGTAGTCCGCCGCTAGTGCAAAGGGCAGTGAAAGTGACGAGCCTGTTTGGCGCGGTAGCGGTTGCGCTGTGCTTCATAGCACGCTTTACTGTACCTCTCTTCGTTTCAACTTTCTGAGCGTGTTTTTAATCCAAACATATCATATCTATATGTTTTTGGAATCAGGAACCGACAAGGAATAAGATGAAATAGTTTTGAAAACGATTTCGGAAATTCAATTTTAATCAT
>NC_090257.1:33962161-34003968 GCF_037325665.1 Littorina saxatilis
AATTAAGAGTGAACACAAGCATTGCTGAAGCTAAATCCTAAACTCAAAGAAAACCAATACCCTCCAAGATGAAGAATATCAGGGGGGAAAGTGACCCTTGTTTGATAGTTTTCGTGTGTGCTGTTTTTGTTTTTGTCATTGTTGTCATGAATACATCACGAGGAGATATCTTGTTTCGGATAAAAATGATCACTTGTTCGGTATCTCTTCCCTGTCAATACATGACCACAAATGCAGCTACCAGTTCAGTGTAAGCGGAAGGTTTTCATGAATATCAGAGGAAATGGTTTCGTTCTTTCTTTTTGTTTTAGTTATGCCTGTCTTACACTGTGCCGAATATCCTTGCGAATATGAACATGTTGTATTCGGCACAAAAACAAAGAGACGAATGGACAGGAAAAAACATTGAAAATTCGAAGCCTTACGAGTCCTTGCAAATGTCTTATGAATGGTTGCGAGTGCTTGCGAATTTCTACCGATCATTGCGAATATTAGGAACATGTTGCTAGGTTCAAAACAAGAGACGAATGGCAGAGAATGGTTATGAACATTTACGAATGTCTTGCGACCATGTCCCGATCATTGCTAATTATTGGAAAATTCTATTCGCAAGGGCAATTCGGTACAGTGTAAGAGTAGCATAAGGAGAACATGCAATACACTCTATTGTCCATACGTCAACAAAAATAATGTATGTGAATTCGGTACAGTGTACGGGTAGCATAAGGAGAACATGCAATACACTCTATTGTCCATACGTCAACAAAAATAATTTGTGTGAATTCGGCACAGTGAAACAGTATCATAAGGAGAACATGCAATACACTCTATTGTCTATAAGTCAACAAAAATAATTTGCATGATATATTTTTCTCACGACAAGGAAACAGCGTCCGTGTCATATTCACCCCTAAGTTTTGACTAAATGTTTTAACATAGAGGGGGAATCGAGACGAGGGTCGTGGTGTGTGTGTGTGTGTGTGTGTGTGTGTGTGTGTGTGTGTGTGTGTGTGTGTGTGTGTGTGTGTGTGTGTGTGTGTGTGTGTGTGTGTGTGTGTGTGTGTGTGTGTGTGTGTGTGTGTGTTTATGTGTCTGTGCGTGTGTGTGTGTAGAGCGATTCAGAGTAAACTACTGGACCGATCTTTATGAAATTTTACATGAGAGTTCCTGGGTATGATATCCCCAGACAATTTTTTTTTCGATAAATGTCTTTTATGACGTCATATCCGGCTTTTTGTAAAAGTTGAGGTGGCACTGTCACACCTTCATTTTTCAATAAAATTGATTGAAATTTTGGCCAAGCAATCTTCGACGAAGGCCAGACTTCGGTATTGCATTTCAGCTTGGAAGCCTAGAAATTATATAATGACTTTGGTCATTAAAAATCTGAAAATTGTAATTAAAATAATTTTTTTATAAAACGATCCAAAATTATTTTAATTTTATTCTTTATCATGTTCTGATTCAAAAAACATATAAATATGTTATATTCGGATTAAAAACAAGCTCTGAAAATTAAAAATATAAAAATTATGATTAAAATAAAATTTCCGAAATAGTTTTAAAAACAATTTCACCTTATTCCTTGTCGGTTCCTGATTCCAAAAACATATAGATATGATATGTTTGGATTAAAAACACGCTCAAAAAGTTAAAACGAAGAGAGGTACAGTAAAGCGTGCTATGCAGCACAGCGCAACCGCTACCGCGCTAAACAGGCTCGTCACTTTCACTGCCTTTTGCACTTGCGGCGGACTACGGTCATTGTGAAAAAATGCAGTGCGTTCAGTTTCATTCTGTGAGTTCCACAGTTTCACTAAATGTAGTAATTTAGCCTTACGCGACTTGTTCTTTCTTGTAGCGTTTTGTTCAGAAGCCTTTAGTACCTTAATTACTTTCATGGTTTTTTGTGCGTGTTTTTGTGTGTGTGGCTGTCTTTCGAGTGTTTTGTGTGTGTGTGTGTGGGGGGGGGGGCGCTATCTGTTGGTCTCTGGTATTGTTTTTTAAGTCCCTGTATGTGTATGTTGGTGGGGGAAGGGCGGGGGGGGGGGGGGGGGGGGCGCATACGTGTTTGTGTGTTTGCTATAGCTGTTTATGAGTCTGGACATGCTGACAAATAATTGATGGTTTAATACAACCACGAATACTTTATAACGTAGCAAATCCATTGTATATACCCCACTGCTAGTAAAATTCGACACTATCACAAGAGATGGATAGTTTAACGCTCACATACTTGATTTGTTTCCCCTTGTCACGTCCCGACACCCCCACCCCACACAGCAATATGTAAGAGTGTCTGGGCATATACCACACAGCAGGACATGCGCCTAGGAGTCACTCAATAGTTTACCTGCCAGTAAAAGTTCGGTACAATCACAAGAGATTGATAGTTTAACGCACACATATTGCATTGCCCCCCCCCCCCCCCCACACACACACACACACTCACCACCCTCAGCAATGTGTCATTTTCAAAGCGGGTTATGGCACCAGCGGTCACTCAATAGTTAGGCTGCTAGCATCTAGACGTTCGACACAATCACAAGAGATTGATAGTTTAATGCACACATAACAAAATAATAATTATTTGAGTGTCCTCCCCTTTTCTCCCTCACAGCGGGTTACAGCACCAGCGGTCATCACTTGTTTAGATGCTCTGATCGACACAATCACAAGAACTTGATAGTTTAACACTCACATATTTCATTGTTTGCCCCCCCCCCCCCCCCATCCACCTACCCACCCTCCCATAGCAATCTGTAAGAGCGTCTGGGTGTAAACCCACACAACTGGTTATGGCACCAGCGGTCACTCCAAAGTTTAGCTGCTAGTAGAAGTTCGCCATATAATCACAAAATCTTGATAGTATAACGCACACATGATTGATTGTCCCCGACCCACCCCACCCCCACCCCCCACCCCCCACCCCCCCCCCACTCGCCCCACCCACAGCAATCTGTACACCCGTAAACCCTCACAGCAGGACATGGCACCAGCGGTCACTTAATAGTTTAGCTGCTAGTAGAAGTTCGACACAATCACAAGAGTTTGATTGTCAAACGCACACATATTTGAATGTTCTCCCACCCAGCGGGTAACGGCACCAGCGGTCATCGCTAGTTTAGATGCTAGGATCGACACAATCACAAGAGCTTGATTGTCAAACGCACACATAATATTATTTGAATGTTCTCCCACCCAGCGGGTAACGGCACCAGCGGTCATCGCTAGTTTAGATGCTAGGATCGACACAATCACACGAGCTTGATTGTTTAACGCACACATATATAACTATTTGATTGTCCCCACCCCCACCCCCCCCCCCCCCCCCCCCCCCATCCCACCCCCACCCCACCCCCACCCACAGCAAGGTGTACGAGTGTCTGGGTCTTAAACCCCCACAGCGGCGGGTTAAGCCACCAGCGTTAACTGAATAGTTTAGCTGCTAGTAAAGTTCGACACAATCACAGTCAAGGGCTTGATACACTGTAGTTTACACACACTTTTTTGTGTTTTGTTTTTCATTAATTTACACACACATTTGATTGTTCTCCTCTTGTCATGCTCCCCCCCTCACCCACAGCAATTTGCACGAGTGTGTGTGTGTAAACCCACACAGCAGGCCATGGCACCAGGGGTCTGTGCCTCTCTGACAGTTCCCCCGTCCTCATCTGTCAAACAGTCAGATCGCCACTGGTCTCCGTGCTTCTGACCTCTGGGATGATGGATGACACTTTGATGTAGAAACACAGATCGTGGGAGGAGGGGGGGGGGGTGGGGTGGGTGGTGAGGGAGAAAGGGGTGGGGGTGATTGATTGGATGAGAGGAATGTTCTAGAGAAGGTTGATGTTGTTTTTGTTTTTGTTTTGTTTTCTGACATGAGAGAGGCTTGTGTGTGTGTGTGTGTGTGTGTGTGTGTGTGTGTGTGTGTGTGTACGTGCGTACGTGCGTACGTGCGTGCGCAATGTTCATGTTCAACTTTAAATCGTGTCTGTATTAGGAGATGCCTGTTGTATTTCAGGTCACTTCAAATCGATAAACTAGAAAATATGAGCAAGTTCCATTCCTGTTATGGGGGGGGGGGGGGGGGGGAGCACAACGAAACGAATAAAGACAGAGTACTTGGAAAATGAACTGTCGACAAAGACTACCACGAGACAGCGTTTCAAATTTGAACAATTGAAAATCAAGCACTGATTTTAGCATAGTCCCGATGTGGGGTGTCATCGTCCTAAACACCAAAACAGAACAATATAAAAGCTCATGGGGCGGTTTTATACAATAATCCAGAAACTGCTAACGTTCAACAACAACAACAAATATCACTGGGTCGACGTACTGTAAATGTAACGTTTCGTTTTGTCATAAATTAAACGTTCCAATAAACTACCAGTCTTGTTTTATTTAATTTTAATTTTATACAAGGTGGGGTTTTTTCTCTCCAGGAATATCCCTGAACAAAATAAGCCCGAGCATAACAGTATAAGTGACAAGAACTCTAATCGCTCTGACTCACGGGATAGTATTGGAACTAATCGAAGAGTACCGCCACCTGCCAAGACTGTCTTGTGAACCTTTGTCTTGTCGGGAACTCCTGATTTCTTTAAATTAAAATGCAAACAAGAAGTGAAGTTCTCGGTCTGTCATTTTTGTCCCTCGTGGTAAAGTAGACCTTTTCTTCGTCAACTGTCACGCACTCAATTACGGAGGTTAAAAGAGAAGGAAAACAAAAAGAAAAAACTGTTGAAGAGGATGAATTGAACTAAGCTAAGAAGAAGGGGGAAAAAACTATAATAAAAAAAAGTATCCTTTGAGTAGAACTAGAAAAATTACTAAAAAAGCAATTAAAATGTGGCTTACATGTTTTGTGTGTGAGTATGTGTGTGTGTGTGTGTGTGTGTGTGTATTTGTATGTATGTATGTGTGTGTGTGTGTGTGTGTGTGTGTGTGTGTGTGTGTGTGTATTTGTATGTATGTGTGTGTGTCAGAGAGAGAGAGAGAGAGAGAGAGAGAGAGAGAGACGGGGATTAAGACAGGACTGTAGACATCTGACAACGACCAACAAGCGTTGTAAAAAACCACTTGGATTCACACACAGTATCCCACGGGTTTTATCAATAGATAGGACAGCTCCACAGACAATGTATAGGAGAATAAAGGGCAGAGAAAGACAGCAAGAGGTAGGAGGGGTGGTGGGGGGGGGTGGCAAAGGGCCAGCGATGTCCAGTAAAAAGATTACGGATGACCTACTCTTGTCCGAACCGCCGTAAAGAACATTAGGCCAAGGAGTAGTGGGCAATGGAGCGTCCGGTTGCGGGCTAAGAGATTATCGCTGACCCACTCGAGGTCGGACCGCTCGTGAATTCGTTATGGCGGCCAGGACCGGACACTGGCGGCTCTTGACGGGATAAAGACATTATCGATGACTATACACGCTTCCTGGCCGAGAGCCGGGAGCTGTCTGTCTGCAGCGCTTGACTTTCCACTGCTTTTCAGGGTGTTGGCAGTGAGTCGGTGGTGTATATTATAAGATGTTTGATGGGTTGTTGACAGACCAGCTTTTTTGTCGGTCCGAGGGGGAGCATATCGTCTTTTGTTTCATATTTATTGACCAAGGCCGAAGGCCGCGGTCAATAAATATGAAACAAAAGTCGATATGCCCCCCGAGGAACGACAAAAAAGCTGGTCTGTCAACAAACCACCAAACATCGTTTTTGTCATCATTTTGGTAGTGAGAAAATAAGTGCACAATCAACCCAGGGAGCCATGCTTTGAAACACGGGTTCCGTGCTGATAACCACACGAGTCCCGGTTTGATAACCACTGGCAATCAACGATAGCCGTGGAGCGAGGATTATCAGAATGAGCTGGCGTGTGAAAGAAACTTTCTGTGTTTTTGAGTTCATTAAATGTTGGGATGAATATGTCAGGGTTGAGGATGCACAGTTCTATCCTGTAGGTTCATCTCGGTATTCCACCCCCTCGGCTTTCTGTTGTAAATATTAAGCTGAGTGATCGAATGTGGAAGCTACGTTTGGTCAAAGGTCACAGAAGATTTGCGTCGTGCAGCAAAGGAAAGAATCGCGATCTTGTTTCCGACTCAGTACCCCTTTGTTTTTCATTAGAACTGTCATTCTGCTTGCTCGGCTTTGTTAGATGTTTGCATATCTTGTTGCTATTTTCTTTGCTTTTATTATTGTTTCTTATTTGTGCTTCGTTTATCGATACAACGTCTTGTGCACGGGTCAAAATGTGTGTGTCAGGGGTCGTTTTACTTGAACTTGACGTTCGTGTTTCACCGAACGTCTGTGTATCGAAACACAGATACACGCACGCCATGACTCTGTAAGAAGACAAAACATATTGCTAGGTTTCATTTGTTTATGATGAATGCATGACCTTTCATGAAGTAGTTTCTGTTGTTGTTTACTTTTGCCAGTTTGCCAGTTCGTTTTTGGAATTTTGCAAAGCAGTGTCGTGTCGTCTGTTTAGGTCTGAGGATACACCAATGAAAAGAGCCGAAGAATCCCGGAGCGTTTCTATTGGGTTTGCTTTTGATTATCCATGTATAACCTGCTTCCTGCAACTATGGTAACCGGGGATTTATTGCCTGGGGAACATGAGATTTATTTCCCAGGTGCTTGTGAATGAAAACTCGTGAAAATGATGACAAATTATGATGTTTTGGAGTGCGGGAAAACGTTACGAAACAGAGTTTAAACTTCCGCAGATAATCCTTGACTTGCTGAGCGATTGGTTGGTTGGTTATCATTGCTTATTTATTGTTTATTGACTTTCTGCTTCATTTCAGATTGTTGTCAGTGAGCCAGGGATATATATATAGGAGTAAGCTGGAAAACGTTACGAAACAGAGTTCAAACTTCCGCAGATAATCCTTGACCTGCTGAGCGATTGGTTGGTTCGTTATTATTGCCTATTTATTGTTTATTGACTTTCCTCTGCTTTTCAGAGTGTTGTCAGTGAGTCTGGGCTGTATAGGAGTGCGGGAAAACGTTACGACACAGAATTTAACTTCCGCAGATTATCCTTGAATTGCTGAGCGATTGGATGGTTCGTTATTGTTTATCGTCTCTTCAGAAATCGATGCTATTCGAGACAAATGCAAGTTTGTTTCCTTTTTCATTCCACATGGTTAACTCCATGCTTAAAAGTATTTTCAATCAGGTCTATCACTGCAAAAAGAAGTTTATAAAACGTCACCACTTTCACTGGCTGAGCGAACAGATCAAGTGCATCATAGGCAACCTCCAGAGATATCCACAACAAAAACTGACAACATTAGGTCTAATGAAGGAGGACAGCCAAAAGTAGGGCTAAATTGATAGGCTGTATGTTGAATAAGTCCTAGGAAACAAGGTCTTTACAACAGAGGGTTCTTAAGACAGAAAGTCTTTGAAGAGAGGTTTTACAGTATTTAGACAACCCTTCAAAGTACCTAGCTGTAGACGAGGCATTGTAGTTTATCCTGCACATCTTTGGCTCCTAGTCTAGCTGTCTCTGATCCACAGGTGTTCTTAAAAGGGAGCATTCTGGGACTATGAATAACAAGAAATTCCTCCGAGGTAGGAAAAACACCCCCGTCCTTACCATTCTCACTGCCAACAACTGAGAAGGTTATTTCCCTTTGACCATTAATATGTCGCTCTATAAGTCCTTGTGGAATCTTAATCCACCAATAACTCCCTAACCGTGTGTTTGACTGGTCCCAATTGTTGTAAGGACCGTCTCAGGAATGTATAGAACCTGTTCACCAAGTTTGGTGACGATCGGTCCGTTCATTCTTGAGATCTATATGCGAACACAAACACACAAACAAACAAACAAACAAACAAACAAACACATCGACCGAATCCTATACACACCCCTATACCGGGGGTGTAAAAACAAACTGTGTCGTGCAATCGCTGCCGCTTTTTTTCCACGTGAAGATTTCCCAAGTCGACAAAGGGACTAGCGGTTGCATTTAAAGTATTTGATAGAATTTAAGGAGGTTTCGTGAAATTAAAACAAACAAACAAATAAACAAACAAACAAACAGGCTTTCCAATCAGAGATTGTATTAAGTCCCTGGAAAGGTCTGATGTCAACGAGTAAGCCATTTCAAAGTGACGGTGGACAAGTATACTTCTCTCTTCGATCAAGTTTTAAAAATGTAATTAATTACCTTGTGGTGATTTTATTCGTATATATGACATACGGATCGAGATTGATGTACGGTCCTGCTTGACCCACTGAGAAACAATAATAAACAAAGTTCAATATAAGATTTATTTTTCAGGCAATTGATTGTTGGTATCTGCTCAAGTAGAGTGGTGCCTTTATCGCAATCAAGAGCCTGGGCAGATCTCAGATGGTGAGCGTAATTGATAACACGGGAAGAGTGCTCTCTCTCTCTCTCTCTCTCTCTCTCTCTCTCTCTCTCTCTCTCTCTCTCTCTCTCTCTCTCTCTCTCTCTCTCTCTCTCTCTCTCTCTCTCTCTCTCTCTCTCTCTGTAGCTCTCTCTCTCTCTGTAGCTCTCTCTCTATAGCTCTCTCTCTCTAGCTCTCTCGCTCTCTCTCTCGCTCGCTCTCTCTCTCTCTGTAGCTCTCTCTCTCCCTCCCCTCTCTCTCTCTCTCCCTCTCTCTCTCCCTCTCCCCTCTCTCTCTCCCTCTCTCCCTCCCCCTCTCTCTCTCTCTCTCCCTCTCTCTCTTTCTCTCTCTCTCTCTGGCTCTCCCTCTCTCAGATGGTGAGCGTAATTGATAACACGGAAAGAGTGCTCTCTCTCTCTCTCTCTCTCTCTCTCTCTCTCTCTCTCCTCTCTCTCTCTCTCTCTCTATCTCTTCCTCTCTCTCTCTCCCTCTCTCTCTCTCTCTCTCTCTCTTTCTCTCTCTCTCTAGCTCTCCCTCTCTCAGATGGTGAGCGTAATTGATAACACGGGAAGAGTGCTCTCTCTCTCTCTCTCTCTCTCTCTCTCTCTCTCTCTCTCTCTCTCTCTCTCTCTCTCTCTCTCTTTGTTTCTCTCTCACTCTTCTCCGTGAAAAGACTAGCGACGACAGTGGAGGACCACCGGACAACTGTAGCAGCGGTGTCCAGACAAGTGAAGAGCTGGTGAGCCTCGGACGGCGCCAAACAAAAGAGATTATAGATGACCTGGTCAGCTGACACAATCCGTCAGTGTTCTGGGATGAGTGGAGAGCCATGCTGCGAAACGAAGACTCGCTCCGCCCAGCCTCGCCGATCGAACGCCTTGAAAACCGACACAGCCAATATGCCAGGCTCGTCTTCTTCCAACCAAAAACGGGATAAAAACATACTGGAGGAAAATAGAGTTTAAGAAGAAAAGGAATAAGAAATGTAAGGTTCATTTGGAAAAAGGAAAGCGTTTTGTGTAATAGAGAGAATATTTTTGGCCGGCCTCCTTTTGTTGGGAGGAGGCTGAGCTGATGGGACGGGTTGGTTTGGTGGAAAGAGCTCAGACATAGAGAGGAGAGGGGGAGTGAGAGATGGAGCGGGAGGGAGAGAGAGACAGAGGGAGGGGGCAGAGAGAGAGAGAGAGAGAGGGGGGAGGGGGTAAAAAGGAGGAGGAGGGGGGTGGAGAACAAGGAAAGGAAGCACGACATAGGAAGAAGGATGCAAGCAACAACAGACCAGAATATGACTTTGAAAACCGTGTACTGTCTTTTACACGCACCACAATAGCTTATTCCAGATTTACTTTACACAGCGGAAAAGTTGCCCTGAAATGTGTTGTCAAAACCCTGGTGAAAAGACACTACCAAACCACCTGGAATGCCCAACACAGCCTGCCATCTGATGATCAGATGCCCAACTTACAGCGCCATCAGCAGACCATCCTCTTCCGCCTACGGACTGGACACTGTCGACTGCGTGCCCACATGCACCGCCTTGGTCTGTCGCACACACCGAACTGCCCGTGCGAAACAGGCCCACAGACCCCGGAGCACATCCTGCAGACCTGCCCGCTCCACCAGGAAGCCAGAACAGATCACTGGCCACAAGGTGCCACACTGCAGGAGCAACTCTGGGGCACCAAAGACTCCCTGATCCTGACCACTAGCTTTATTCAAGCTACAAAACTTGAAGTCTGACCTGAGGAAAAAAATCCTGGAACGCCGAAGAAGAAGAAGAAGAAGTTGTCAACAAGATAGAAACAACGAACGTGTTGGCAGTCTCCGATTGCAAGGACGCTCTTCTGATTTGGATGAGACTACTTTCTGTTTTTGGTGTTTCGGAAGTGTTCAGCAGGGCCGGACCCAGGGGGGGGGGGGGGGGGTTCCAGGGGTTCCGGAACCCCACCCCTGGAAAAAGCATGTACCTTGCTTTGAGTGTTTTTTGTTGTTGTTTTTTTTAAAATAAATTTTGTGTGTGTCTCTAACAAATTTTATTCAATGTGAAATCCGATGAGAAAAAGGTAGCCCCCCCCCCCCCCCCCACCAACTCACACTGACAGGCCTTAACCCTCCAAACAAGGCCCTGAATGCACCAGATTGCACAGATTTTAACCGTTTTTCAAAAATTTTCCGGGGAAGCATGCCCCCGGACCCCCCTAGTTCGCGCGCCTGCTTTGCAGGCGCGCGCTTGTGGCTTCGCCACTTCGCTGATTTGCCCCCCCAAAAAAGGAGGAAACCCCCCCCCCCCCCCCCTTTACAACTCATTTGGTCCGGCCCTGTTCAGTAACACATCATTAATTGAGATTCAGCAACGCATTCGCTCTCAACTGATTTAGGGTTGTCCGATCGTTGAACTGCAATCCCATGAGGCCTCAGTGCAAGCACCAGAGTACTGTTTGTTGTTTGCAGTCACAGTGGAGTGAGTGGCCGTCAAATGGACAGATGATCGATGTTATGGTCAGCTGACCTTGACGTGCCCTTTGTTCCCATCCAGGGGACAGCACTCGGGCATATACGGGGCGTGACATGGTTGTCTTCATTGGCTTTGTGAATTCTCGTTTCGTTGGTTCCGGTACTTCTGATAAAATCTGCAGGCAGTTGCAGGAAGGCCTATTGTCTTTAATATCAAATAAATCTCATTCTAGTTAGGGAAAAGGAGTCTTTCTGTGCTCACCATTTAATTAAACAGACGGCTTTTGTTCATTAAACCATTTCAGATCTGTCTGTATGTCTGTCTGTCTGTCTGTCTGTCTGTCTGTCCGAGTGTCTGTCTGTCTTGTTTGTCTGTCTGTCTATCTGGCTATCTGTCTGTCTGTCTGTCTGTCTCTCTGTCTGTCTGTCTGTCTGTCTGTCTTTCTGTCTGTCTGTCTGTCTGTCTGTCTGAATCTCTCTCTCTCTCTCTCTCTCTCTCTCTCCTTTATCCTTATGTAATAAAGTTCTGAGTTCTGAGTTCTGAGTTCTGAGTTCTCTCTCTACCTCTCTCCCTCCACCTCCCCTTTCTCTCTCTCTCTCCCTCTCCCCCCTCCCCCTCTCTCATCGAAGGCATGAGAAGATTGGCGACAATAGCTCAGGACCACTGGACAACTGTCTCTCCCCCCCCCCCCTCTCTCTCTCTCTTCCCCCCCCCTCTCTCTTCCTCTCCTCCCCATCCCTTACTCCTCGTCTATGATGCCACTGATTCTTTTATAACCTACATCCTTTGAGCAACCTTCAGTTGTGAGCGCCTGGGTGGCTTCGTGTTTTGGTGCCTAGCAGGCATCCTGTTTTTGTTTCCACGGAACGCCGCATGCAGTGCGCCGAAATCTTCCCAGGATATTAACTCTCTCTCTCTCTCTCTCTCTCTCTCTCTCTCTCTCTCTCTCTCTCTCTCTCTCTCTCTCTCTCTCTCTCTCTCTCTCTCTCTATCTATCTATCTATCTCTCTCTCTCTCTCTGTCTCTGTCTCTCTCTCTCTCTCTCTCTCTCTCTCTCTCTCTCTCTCTCTCTCTTTCTCTTTCTTTTCCCCCCTTGTTTAACACAGAAAGTTTTTGTTTTATTCAAATACATATCACTAGTCCTCCCAAATATGTACTAACTTGTACAATAGACTCCAAACTGATTTTTAAGCGTGTTTTACAAGCAAGCATCAGCAGTACTGGTATTTAACATTGAAATTAACTTCTCTGTTTTTTGCTTTGCAGGCCCTTGACGAAACATGAAGGCCGTGCAACGTGTTCACAGTACAACCTCAGCTGAAGGTAACCGAAAACACGTGTCAGGATTTAAACCTAACAACACTGTGTTGAGTGTCAAAGACCGGAGAGAACGACTGAAGTTTTCACCCAGCAGAGGTCGACCGGACACTTCAGACGGTGAGACATTGTTTGATGTTAAAAACGGCGAAAAAGTGCATGCTGTTTCAAACAAGGAACAGAAAGCGAGAATGACCGACTTCGACACGAAACAAAAACATCGCAACGAAAGTAAAAACCTGGGCAGCACCAGCAGCAGGGACAGAAGAGGAATAGGAGAACAAAGTTGTGCCATGGATATCACCAGATGTCGCCGATCACGCCGATCGGAGCTGTCTCGAAAGCCAAGCGTGAAAAATATTCAGCAATGTCAGATGAAATCGGTGCCTAGCCAGAGCCCGAGCATGGAGAGTTTGCAGCGAGATAGTGTCGAGGTGAATCAACTTGATGTTGATGGATCAATCGGCTTCCGTCTTGTTGTGAATCCTGTTATATCTGTGAAAGCTTGCTGTTCTTGTTGTGGCGGTTATCCTGCAACTCCTACTGGAGTTTCTTCTTCAGTGGGAAATTCTGATGATGTTACTGCAGCAAAGGAATGTTGTGTTCCTCACGTTTCTGTGCGACAGTGTGATGAATTCAGTTCTCAAGACAACGATACCGTGACCTCGCGACTCTGTGAGCTGACGCCCGGCTGTCAGCATTGTGTTCAGTGTCACGTTCAGACTGTCTTCTCTCGCCAGTCTTGCCATGCCGAAAATTGTAGTAGTTCTGAGGTCAACATCACAAGCAGAAATACTTACGGAAATGATGACAGCAATAATGTCAGGGAGTGGCCTTTACTCAACGACAAGAGTCTTGAGAATGTCCACCTCAAAGCGGTCAACAGGACAGAACGAGACGACCAAATGGAAAACCTCAGCAAGACAAATCAAAACGTCCACTTCAGAGTTCTCAACGGGACAAGTGAGGATAGCCATCCTGAGAATCTCAACGAGATGAATAAGAACGGCGACCTCAAGACCCTCAATAACGCAGCTGAAGACGGTTACCTTGAGAACCTCAACAAGATGAATAAGAACGTCCAACGCGAAGCAAGGCATCATCAAGACAGGAACGCCTCACTCGTCACTTCCCTCAGATCCTTCCTGAGGTCGTCCAGCCGGTTAAACAGGTCCTTGGCGACGACATCCATGACAGCTGTCCTGGCCGTCCTCACCCTGCTGCAGCTGCTGCCGTGGACCGCCGCCCTCGTGTACCAGAAGCAGCTGAGCAGTCGCGTGATCACCACGCGCTACGGCAAAGTGCGAGGCATCCTGGTGGAGTTCCCCAATCGCCACCTTAACCCCGTGGAGGCGTACTTCGGCCTGAAATACGCCGACCTGGAGAAGGGCAACATGCGCTTCATGCCGCCCAAGAACCCCAAAGAACAGTGGACCAAGATTCGCGCCGCCGTCCTCCAGCAGCCGGCGTGTCCCCAGCTGATGCGACACGAGCGGGAGTACCAGGATGTCCAACCGGAGAACCGCGTGTCCCACCTGAGGAACATCACGGCCTACCTGACCAAGCAGCAGGAGGACTGCCTCTCGCTCAACCTCTACGTGCCCATGCCAAGTGAGTTACTGTCTGCTGTGCTGTTTTGTACTGTGGTGGGGTGGATTTTGTTTTGTGTGTGTTTTGTACTGTGGTGGAGTTTGTTTTGTGTGTGTTATGTTCTTTGCAGTCTGTGTTTCTGTGCCGGAAGAGAACTTGTTTTGTGCTATGTAATGTCTGTGGTATGTTCTGTACTGCCAATGTTCCCGTGGCTAATGACTGTCTAACTTTGTCTTTGTCTGTTTCTTAATTGTTTGTTTGTTTGTTTGTCTGTTAAAACGTCAACTGATACTCGACGATTGTGTAGACATTGTTCTTTGAATTTTTGTTCTTGGAGTTTTTTTTAAAGATTGTTTTACCTCTGTGCTCAAACCTTGTACATATTGTCATTACACAATTACCCCCCACCCCCCACCCCCCCCTCCACCCTTCCCTTTCACCCTGCCGGCTCTCCCTGCCCATATTCTCTCTCTTACTATTGCCTCTCTTACTCTCTCCTTCTTCGTGAATGAGACCGTAAACTATTTTCTGATTCTTCTTCTTCTTGGGGCTGGCTATGTATTTGCCAAATTTCCTTGCACCAGTGAGAGCGTGCTCTGTTTTACTGTGCCCAAAGAAGCAGGGTGTTTTACGTGTATGACCGATGGGGGGAATTGTGCCACATGGTGTCATTAATTGTGTTAAATGTTTCTCACGCCTCCCCTTACGAAGAGCGCACTTGTCACGATTTATCATACGGACGTGTCCAACGATATGCCGTATTATTGATTTGCCGCTTCAGGGCGGTCCATGTATTATGCACTTTCTCTTTCACTGTTCCTCTCTCTCTCATTCTCTGTTTGTCCCCAGTGTGGATGTCTGTCTGTCTATCTATCTGTCTGTCTGTCTGTCTGTCTGTCTGTCTGTCTGTCTGTCGGCTTTCTATCTGTCTGTCTGTGCCTCTCTCTGTATCTCTCTTCTTTTGTCTGTCTGTCTGTCTGTCTGTCTTTCTGTCTGTATGTGTGTGTGTGTGTGTGTGTCTGTGTGTCTGTGTGTGTGTGTGTGTATATATCTATGTGTGTGTGTATGTTGGGGTTAGGGGGCGGGGGGGAGGGGGGGTCAGTAGGGGTTGTTGGTAATTCCTTGATGGCATCATTTCTTCTGTCAGCTTTGCAAATATCCACCACAGATTACTGAGCATCAATCGTAGGTATGTCACAGTATTGAGTTGTCAAACGACTCCAACAGCACAACGCAGTCTAGAGACGTCCTGCTTGCTGCCGCGCGAGCCGAGAAAATGTTCCCTCTTTATCTTCACTGCGCTGGCTGCAAAACCCCTCCGCAAGGAGGTGTTTTCAGACACATCAGACACAGGGTGAACGGGTTGAGATGTCACAGTACTGGCATAGAATGACAGACACGCACATTTCATGTATATTTAGGTCCTTGATTCCACTTTGTATTGAACCTAACCAGGGATGGACACATATGTGACCCTCCACCACGAAATGAGTCGCATGTCACCTCGCGCGGTTCTGCGCTAGGCTTAATAATAATATAAGTCCGGGGAGTGTCTGGAAACAGTGTGAGGGTCACCTTAGTAGTCACAGGCTTAGAACTCAAACAGTTTTCGCTCTTTTCTGAAACGGTTTTCACCACTTTAGGAAAATGTAAAAATATGAAAATCATGCAAAGGTGACATGTGACTCATTCCGTGGTGGGGGGGTCACTATTATAAGTTGTAAGTGCTGGTTGCGAAACTAATGCGCTGGTCGACACTTTCGTATTAAAGATATTGCAGTTTCCAGGTGTGCTACAACAGTTTGCTGCTGATCATTTGTCACAAAAATGGTGGTTTTCTCTGTCGCTGAAAAACTTGACAATATTTTTTGCTCCGGATTTTGGTTTGAAAGAAAACTTTAATTCAATTGCAGTGGCGTGACATAATGTACAAATGTGATGATTAGATGCGTACTCAAGTATATGGTTGTATTTCCTAAAGCTTCACAGTGTAACAAATCAAAAATAATCTCGATGGCGGACACAGTTATTTAGCAAGCTGAATTGATGATTTCGACACAAAAAGAAGTTCAAAGAAATAACAAAGGCCAAGGATACAGGCAGATGATGTTCTTCAGTACAGTTTATTTCGCTTTTTGTATTATGTTCCAGTGCGCACATTTTTTGCTCTTTGTGTGTCTTTTCTTCTTTTTCTTTTTTTTTAATTTTTTATTTTTATCTTGTCTGGTTATCTCTTTGAGATTCTTAAAAAAAAATTAGTGTAGTGGAAGAGATGCATAAACTTCAAAAGACTCAGGTGTCGTGTGTGTAATCGTGGTTACGTGACAGGGAAAGTAATCATGCCCGCTGTCCGTTGTCGTGTCGGCTTGCACTCAATAACACTCGCTTAAGCCCCTTGTGCTCGCCTAAGTCCCTTGTTTTAAAGAGCCCGTAACTCGTTTGATCAGTCCGCATCAGTGACAGAGTTGTGGCGCCTGATCAGGAGACAGGAAGTATTTAGCTGCAGGCGATCTTTTTTGTTGTATGTGGGGTGAAGATTATGGATAAAATATGAGTGAAATTTAGAGATACTGGACGTTATCAAAGAATGCCCTACTTAAAAAGCAATTGTACGAGTATTGTGAACTGAAGGTTGCGAGGTTAGAAACGGGCAAATTATATTATGTGATTGAATAATTGAATACTTGATTGTTTGTTTGATTGATTCAGTGAGTGAGTGAGTGAGTGAGTGAGTGAGTAAGTGAGTGATGGATTGATTGAAGAGTCTTTGTCTTAAATTTCAGCGTTAACATTTTATGCATATTTGGCTGTTTTAACAGTATGGCGTATGTGCAAATATCCCAGCCAGAAACACAGTCGCTGCGGTCACGGGCGAACTAGCTTTGTTCTGTTAGGGTTGAGAAACATAATAGGATGTATGGTCTCCGGCTGCATTCGCGGAAAGCCGTTTGCATCTGAAATTAAGCTGCCTGAGAATAATGAAGTGACATTAAACAACACAACATGCTAATCAAATGTAGCGTAAGAATGCATCTATCAAGAAGGTTTATAAAATGGACAAAGAACATGACACGTAAACAGTCATCATTGTCTTGACTAACAAACAACAACTGCTCCCCACTGGTACTAACCACGGAGTGTAAACCACAAGAAACATAATTTGCTGAAGTAGTTGCTTGGCCAGATAATGTTAGAAAAATGTCGGTCATGTGTAAAAAATCAATCGGCCTCACACACAAAATTAGAAAAAGAAGGAGAGATGGAAAAACTATCAGTACTGGTTTTGTTAATTTATCTCACTCTCCCTACGCTGTAATCCTTGGAAAACAACCTAAATTCGAATATATTGACCTTCCTCTTGTCAATTTTCTGTGTGTATATTACCCACTTTCCAGAGGCCAATGGCCTAAGGAACTAAAGCATGTTCTGTATTCTCTCTCTCTCTCTCTCTCTCTCTCTCTCTCTCTCTCTCTCTCTCTCTCTCTCTCTCTCTCAAAAACAGATTGTAAGAAAAGGCCTAGCCTGAAATTTTAATCCTTGTTAAATAAAGTTCAGTTCAGTCCAGTTCAGATTTCTCCCCCCCCCCCCCATCTCTCTCTCTCTCTCTCTCTCTCTCTGTGTCTCTCTCTCTCTTTCTCTCTCTCTCTCTCTCTCTCTCTCTCTCTCTCTCTCTCTCTCTCTCTCTCTCTCTCTCTCCCTCTCAAAATAATGGCACCAGAGAACAAACATAAACTAAAACCTCGCAGAATATTGCACAGTTGTGGGGGTTTTTCTCTCCTTTTTTCTGTATCTATTACCTGCATAGACAAGGTAGTGTTTCATGCGGTTTTGATGGAACAGGAAGCACGTTTTGTGTGACATGATCAGTACCAGCTTCCTGTTTGCTGTTGGCATTCGCATCAACACAATTAGCAAACGTCATGGTCATGCTAGGAACATGGAACATGGAACATGGAACATGGAACAAAATTCTGTTTGTTGGTTCCCTTCCTGTTCTTTATTTCCTTGCTGAAACAAACCAATGTTTGCGTAATTAGAGTTGTTGTGAACCATACACCTCTAACTTGAGTATCATCGGTCAGACGGGAGTATCATTTTGTTCATGGCCATAAATACCAAAGTAATAGGAATAATTGCAAACCATTTGGCATGCATATGTCAAAATGGTTCTAGTTTTGTAAAAAAACAACAAAAACATGATACTGTAAAAACAAATGCATTTATTACATATTTTATTAAATATGATATGTTGCGAAATTGGAAATCGGGGCGTTAGTAGGTACATTCTCTATTCAATACTATGCCAAATGCATGGCTCATATTTTGCAAAGGTAAAGAAAACAAGTGTCTCTATTGCATGTTCTAGGGATTACTATGTCATCTTTACTGATTTTGAGTTATCGCGACTCAAGTTTTGATATTTTTTTCACAAAAAAATCAAATTAAAAAAATATTAAAAAAAACAACTAAGTGTCTGACAGACAATTCTGTAGAACATGAAATAGCTAATAGTATTCAAAACAATCATGCAAAGTGGCAATGCTGTAGCTTGATTAGTTCTTGAGATATCATGTACCCAGTATTTCCAATTTCGCAACATATCATATTTCATAAAATATGTAATAAATGCATTTTTTTTTACAGTATCATGTTTTTGTTGATTTTTTACAAAACTAGAACCATTTTGACATATGCATGCCAAATGGTTTGCAATTATTCCTATTACTTTGGTATTTATGGCCATGAACAAAATGATACTCCCGTCTGACCGATGATACTACCTTGACATCAGATTGCGCTTGAACTTTTTCTGTGTCCAAGTCACGAGCTTAATACGCTATGCAGATACTGCCTGGATTTACGTCGTGTTCGGTTTGTGAATTATGGTCGACAGTGAGATTAGCTGTCTAGAGTGCGTGTGGGGAGTCAGTGTAATTGTTGCGATGGGAACTCTGGGGGAAGGCCAAGAAAACACACGTGCTGCATGCCTACCTTGTCATCAGCCATCGTGTACTTAGGATGGATATAAGTCAAAACATTCCCCGCTCCTTGGGACTTGAGTGTGAGTTTCTTGCGATCGCGAGTCTGTGCATGAGGGATAAAATAGTGCGGTGCTGAGAATAAGACCGAATCGCGTAAAACGAAATCAATGCATTTAGTCAATCTATGGAACTCACAGAATCACATTGAACACCTGCATCTGCAGTTTGTTTTTCCTTTCTCATCTAGAACAGTAAAATCATGGGCTGACCCAAATCCCGCGGCCGAGAAAGCGCTGACACATTGTCTCAAGCACACCGACAAGCCACAATGAACCAGTGCATACAGTGGATTTTCTTGATTTTAGAGCTAGTTTTCAACCCAAACCCAACATATTTTTGGGTTCAGGGGATTATTGGGAAATTATTAACCTTAACGGATACAGAGACAATAAATGGGATTTAACAACAGCAAGAACGCGAGACTGAGATTGTGCATCTTCGCCTAAACAAGGAGAAATAAGCAGATATACCAAAAAAGAAGGTCTGATCACAAACAAGATTGGAAAAGTGAGAGAGAGAGAGAGAGAGAGAGAGAGAGAGAGAGAGAGAGAGAGAGAGAGGGGGGGGGAGAGAGAGAGAGAGAGAGAGAGAGAGAGAGAGAGAGAGAGAGAGAGGAGGAAAAATGATATGCAGACAAACAGACAGTTACAGTGAGACGGAAGTCCACACAAACACACTCCATCACCCCACGGCACCAAGAGACAAACACAGTCTCACAGACAAAGCGAGGGCGCAAAATGGACAGCTAAGCTAACTGACTCAGACGAGAGATGACGACCTCATGGCGATAGCGAAATAATGGCATCAGTCGATTTGCAACACACAACAAACATCCTAGGACCCCACCTCAATATTTTCTACGATGCCAGAATGAGGAATAAAACAAAGTCAGACCCAATAGATATTTTCCCTCGTCACATATTTATCATCTCCTCATTTCTCTCTTCTCCCCTGTCGAATCTGAATGAACAAGCGATGATTCCTGGACCAAGAATTAAACGGGTAGAGTTGGGGGTACAAACAGAAGGGTATTGACTCAGGCGGGTCGTTTCTGTTGACTGGCATCGACCCGATTTGTAGGGAAGCATCTCTTCCTCCTTATAGTGTTTCTCTCCCTGTCCCTCTGTGTCTGTGGCTGGGTCTCTCTCTGTCTCTGTCTCTCTGTCTCTGTCTCTCTGTCTCTGTCTCTGTCTCTCTCTCTGTCTCTCTATCTCTCTCTACACCCTCTCTCTCTCTACACCCTCTCTCTCTCTATCTCTCTCTCTCTTTCTGTCCCTCTCTCTCTGTCACTGTCTCTCTCTGCCTCTCTCTTTCTCTCTGTCTCTGTCTCTCTCTCTGTCTCTCTATATCTCTCTCTACACCCTCTCTCTCTCTCTCTACACCCTCTCTCTATCTCTCTCTCTTTCTGTCCCTCTCTCTCTGTCACTGTCTCTCTCTGCCTCTCTCTTTCTCTCTCTCTCTCACTCTCTCTTTCTCTCTCTCTCTCTCTCTCTCTCTCTCTCTCTCTCTCTCTCTCTCTCTCTCTCTCTCTCTCTCTCTCTCTCTCTCTCTCTCTCTCTCTCTCTCTCTCTCTCTCTCTCTCTCTCTCTCTCTCTCTCTCTTTCTCTATCTCTCATGTGCGGAAGGTAGGAGAAGACTCGCTCTAAAACTGTAATCCTTTCCAAATAAAGTTCAGTTTGGTTCATATCTTGCTCCCCACAACCACACACACACACACACACACACACACACACACACACACACACACACACACACACACACACACACACACACACACACGTACGCACACATGAACGCACCCACATACGCACATGAACGCAGGCATAGGAAAACAAATAGCGTGATTAGATGAAATCATAGCCCAGGTGAATACAGGAAAGAGACGAAATAAAGAAGTAATTTGTGACCCTCCACCACGGAATGAGTCGCATGTCACCTTTGCATGATGTTCATATTTTTACATTTTCCTAAAGAGTTTGTTATGCTCTATGCAGTGGTGAAAACCGTTTTAGAAAAGAGCAAAAACTGTTTGAGTTATAAGCCTGTAACTAAGGTGACCCTCACACTGTTACCAAACACTCCCCGGACTTATATTATGCCTAGCGCAGAACCGCGCGAGGTGACATGCGACTCATTTCGTGGTGGAGGGTCACATTTCAGTTTTCGTTGTTTGTATGTTTTTTACACCATTCGTCTTAGATGAAATTCAGTTGGGGTATTCAATTAATTTTTCTTCTTTTCTGCAGAAATTAAGTGTTGACCGGATCAAGTTTAATTTACAAAAGAAAAACACACGGTGTAGTAATTGAAAGTCATCTCACTCATGTTCCTCAAAGTCGACGTTTATATTTCTTTTTAATTTAGGCTGTTTTGTTTTGTTTTGTGATGTTTTATTCTTCTATTCCCTTTGGTGTTTTTTTCTAATCTAAGAAGTATTTTTTAAACTTAACGCATTAAAACCACCTCGTATGTGGGCGCGTGCTTGTGTACGTACGTGTGTGTGTGTGTTTGTGTGTGTGTACGTGTGTGTGTGTGTACGTGTGTGTGTGTGTGAGTGTGTGTGTGTGTGTATGTGTGTGTGTGCGCGTGTGTGAGTGTGTGTGTGTGTGTGTGTTTGCGCGCGTGTGTGTGTGTGTGTGTGTGTGTGTGTGTGTGTGTGTGTGTGTGTGTGCGTGTGTTCGTGTGTGTTTGTGTGTGTGTGTCTGTACGTGTGTGTGAGTGTGAGTGAGTGTGTGTGTATGTGTGTGCGTGTGTGTGTGTGCGAGTGTATGTGAGTGTGTGTGTGTGTGTGTGTCTGTGTGTGTGTATGTGTGTGTGTGTGTATGTGTGTGTGTGTGTGTGTATGTATGTGTATGTGTGTGTGTGTGTATGTGTGTGTGTATGTGTGCATGTATGTGTGTGTGTAGGTGGTTTTACCGACAAATGGGGACGATTGTCACTGGAGAGCAGTCAAATGGGGACGCTTCCGACAAACGGGGACGTCCCCATTTGTCGGCCCGTGCGACCCCATTTGACTGGATTTGAGCAGATTGAGCGACCCCATTTGACTGCTTCCTAGCATCCCTGTGGACAAACGGACTGGATTTTCACACAGATTCATACACATATTTTAGCTCTGCACTTTTTGGTCTGCTCAACTAAACCATGTGAATTTTATCATGTGACTTCAAATGACTTTACAGTAACTGCTTTCATCAGAATTCAGTTTCTATTCAAATGCAGTTAAACTAAAACATTTATTTGAATTAAAAAAAAAAAAAGTTATTGCATTTAATATATTTTATAAAGAGTATTTTGAAAGAGTTCTGATTATTTGATCACGGTTTTTTTTTGTATTAAAACAAAAACAAACACAGAAACATATACATTCCTGTAAAAAAAAAAAAAATGATTACAATTATTTTGTTATGAGATTTATTTTAGGTTAATTCGAAGTGTTGTGTCTCATTATTACATCTTTTTTGTCGTGTTTATTGCAATTTTTATTTATTTTATTCATGTAACCCTAGGTTTTTTTTTAAATAAATATTGACTTGACTTGACTTATTGCGAAGAATGAACCGCGTAGGGGGAGCAAAGGAGGGAGGGAGAGAGAGAGGTACGGAGGAAGGGAGGGAGAGAGAAAGGTACGGAGGAAGGGAGAGAGAGAGGTACGGATGAAAGGAGGGAGAGAGAGAGGTACGGATGAAGGGAGGGAGAGAGAGAGGTACGGAGAAAGAGAGTGAGAGAGAGATAGAGGGAGCAAAGGAGGGAGGGAGAGAGAGAGGTATGGCGGAAGGGAGACAGAGAGAGGGGGCAAAGAAGGGAGGGAGAGAGAGAGGTACGGAGGAAGGGAGAGAGAGGCAGCAAAGGAGGGAGGGAGAGAGAGAGAGGTACGGAGGGAGGGAGAGAGAGAGGGAGCAAAGGAGAGGCAGATAGAGAGAGAGGTAAGGAGGGAGGGAGAGAGAGATGGAGCAAAGAAGGGAGGGAGAGAGAGAGTTACGGAGGGAGGAAGAGAGAGAGAGGCAGCAAAGGAGGGAGGGAGAGAGAGAGGTAAGGAGGGAGGGAGAGAGAGAGGGAGCAAAGGAGGGAGGAAGAGAGAGAGAGGTACGGAGGGAGGGAGAGAGAGAGAGAGAGGGAGCTAAGGAGGGAGGGAGAGAGATAGGTAAGGAGGGAGGGAGAGAGAGAGGGAGCAAAGGAGGGAGGGAGAGAGAGAGAGGTACGGAGGGAGGGAGAGAGAGAGAGAGAGGGAGCTAAGGAGGGAGGAAGAGAGATAGGTAAGGAGGGAGGGAGAGAGAGAGGGAGCAAAGGAGGGAGGGAGAGAGATAGGTAAGGAGGGAGGGAGAGAGAGAGGGAGCAAAAGAGGGAGGGAGAGAGAGAGGTACGGAGGAAGGGAGAGAGAGAGAGGGAGCAAAAGAGGGAGGGAGAGAGAGAGAGGAACGGAGGAAGGGAGAGAGAGAGGGGGAGCAAAAGAGGGAGGGAGAGAGAGAGAGGTACGGAGGAAGGGAGAAAGAGAGAGGGAGCAAAGGAGGGAGGGAGAGAGAGAAGTCTTTGTCATTTGTTGGTTTGTGCAGTGCAGTTGTTTTGTAAGTTATTCTTCTCTTCATTTGTTCTTTCGTCTTTCTTCTTCTTTTTTGTGTGTGTATTTTTGTGTTTTTGTGCCTGAAGAAGACCCTTAGGTCGAAACGTCGCTGTTATTCGTTCCGTGTTCGTCATTTTAACGTGAGTACATTGCTTTTTGGTCTCTTTATTGTTCCCTCTCACGTGCAGTCGCCATTGTTTAATACATGTTTTAATGTGTTTTGTATAATCCGGAAGCAGGAGTTTAAAACCTATATATATATAAAGGGAAAAGTCTGGGTTGTGGCACTCGATCACTAGGTGGGGCACTGCCCTTCGCTCCCTGTTACCCGAGTCCCAATCCTCGTGGTAAGGCGTCCGCCCCGTGATCGGGAGGTCGTGGGTTCGAACCCCGGCCGGGTCATACCTAAGACTTTAAAATTGGCAATCTAGTGGCTGCTCTGCCTGGCGTCTGGCATTGTGGGGTTAGTGCTAGGACTGGTTGGTCAGGTGTCCGAATAATGTGACTGGGTGAGACATGAAGCCTGTGCTGCGACTTCTGTCTTGTGTGTGGCTCACGTTATATGTCAAAAGCAGCACCGCCCTGATATGGCCCTTCGTGGTCGGCTGGGCGTTAAGCAAACAAACAAACAAACAAACCCGAGTGCCAACAACAATAGGATGAGCATCAGAAGTGAAGATAAAGAGGGAATTTTTTTTCTCTGCGCGCGCGCCAGCAAGCAGGATGTCTCAGAACTGAAGCGGTAATAGTATGATATATTGCTATTTCATATGTTACGTGGATTTCCATTGGTCAATTGGGCAAAACTGAGCTCAGTGCAAAAGTGATATCGACGACATTTCCGTCGATATCAGTTTTGATATCGACGACCTCTTTATTGCTTCCCCACTTTAAAAACAAAAACACCTACATTTAAAAACAAACAAATATATATGAAAATGTAATTATCCCAGAATTTAGTTGAGCAAGTGACCAAAGACTTTTTGAAAGAAAAGACATTTTGAAATACTGAAAAGTACAAGAAAAGAGTGAACAAAAAGAAATAATAATCAGAGGGAGGGATATGGAACAGCCAAACCTGAGACAAATACTTTTGTAATTTCTTTACAGTAAATACAAAATGTCCAGAGAATTAGCAATATATCTAACATTGACTGACTGCGTGACGATATCTTCTGCTATTGGTCTGTTTCGACAGTGATATCAAAATCTCGACCTCCGGTCTTGATTTTGATATCACTGTCTCAACAGACCATAGCAGAAGATATCATCACACAGTCCGTCAATATTGGGGACTAATTACAGGCGATGGGTTTATGGGTCACGTGATTATATATATGAAGTCTTCTATCGCGCGCGTATCTCCAGACTCGGACTCAAGGCGCAGGGATCTATTTATGCCGTGTGAGATGGAATTTTTTACACAATACATCATGCATTCACATCGACCAGCAGATCGCAGCCATTTCGGCGCATATCCTACTTTTCACGGCCTATTATTCCAAGTCACACGGGTATTTTGGTGGACATTGTTTTATCTATGCCTATACAATTTTGCCAGGAAAGACCCTTTTGTCAATCGTGGGATCTTTAACGTGCACACCCCAATGTAGTGTACACGAAGGGACCTCGGTGTTTCGTCTCATCCGAAAGACTAGCACTTGAACCCACCACCTAGGTTAGGAAAGGGGGGAGAAAATTGCTAACGCCCTGACCCAGGGTCGAACTCGCAACCTCTCGCTTCCGAACGCAAGTGCGTTACCACTCGGCCACCCAGTCCACGTGATGTGGGGGCGGAGCCAAACATTGGTTGATACTTACTGTGTTGACATTAGTTCATTGGCCCCGCCCCAACATCATATGACTTACTAATCCATGGGCTATCATTGGTTCATGTTTCTGGCGCTAAACTATCTGACAGGTAAAGAACTATTTTGATGTGACACGTTATTACTTGGTGCAAATACGCGCAGTGTTTAAAACCACTGACTTGGCGGACAGAACTGTGCATTCTCACAATTCGACACTTACTACATCCATAATAACCACACCGTTGATCAATCGCTGAGAAATGGCACAAATGACAGTTGGGGAAAACATTCAGAAGTTGGAATGATCTTACCGAACGGCTGGCAGACTTTTCCAGAAAGAACGATTTGGTGTACGTGGTCAAATACAGTCGTGCTGTTCAACTTGCGAACAAGAATTCAAAACAGCCTTTTCCAGACGAACTGAAGTATGCATACGCAAAACTTGTGTGCAAGTACTCAGGAAAAGGACGACTCACAGGCCGAGGTGCGAAGAGGAGCAATGGGTAAGCGGATTAATATTTAGTTGCTATACTTCTTATGCGTCCTTGTCACAGATAGTAACTCGTATGAATGTTTAATATTATTTTTTTTTTTTTTTTAGGTTTACAATGTTTCAACATTCATTCCAGTATCGACTGACATTTTAACGAGAGCGGAAAGTCTGTCTGTCTGTCTGTCTGTCTGTCTGTCTGTCTGTCTGTCTGTCTGTCTGTCTGTCTGTCTCTCTCTCTCTCTCTCTCTCTCTCTCTCTCTCTCTCTCTCTGCGCGCACTTCTTCTTCTTCTTTGTCGGACAGATTTTTCACACAAATGACCAGGAAACCAGATTACGTAAGCCGTGTCAGCTGTACCCTTTGTAAAAGTCAGCGTAGCTCGAGAACGGCATTGAAGTATTTTCGGTGTTCTTTACCTTGCCCAGGAAGCAGCGCACACTCGAGTCAAGGACGTCGTAAAATGGCCCTCGGTCAAGTTTTCACCGAGAACCATTTTATGATGTCCTTAACAATTATGTGTTAGTCGGCTTAGAATATGCGCGCAGGTTTCAAAGTTTTGATCCATTCGATTATCTCAACAGACATCCTTTGATTGTAAAGTTGAATGATGGTTGAAAATACTTAACCTGAAAGTTTCCCGCTGTGGTAGATTTTTATGGTGGTTGTCACACAGGCAGCGACGGCTTTACTTGTCGGACCCAGTTGTGCATTACCTCGCTTTTGCCTTTAATGACTGACTGACTGGCTGACTTTGGGGATTAACGTCCTCTTAGGTAACTAGGATCTATTTGGGAACATTTACTGTGATACTGTAAGAGGAGCAAGAAAAGAAAAGAATTTTTATTTTTTTAAAATAGGGGATGAGGGGGGGGGGGTAGATGGGGGGAGGGATGAGACCATGGAACTAGTTTTTAGAAGTTATGCAATAAAACATTTAAACATTGTAGGCTCAGACCACTTCGCCGTATTTAATCTTAGACACCGTACGTTATTAGACGCGAAAGTGCAATACTTAATGATTCGCTCAAAGCACTGTTGAAGCAACAATTTGTCTTTTGGTCGCAGATAAGGACATACTCTATCAAAACATGTGAATATACGTCTCAAGCATGACTAAACGCCCCGAAGGGCTCCGTCTAGTAACTCTATTTTTGATATCGTTTTTTAAATGTCAGCAATTTGCAATGAGGTCACCCATCATAGGTTATTAATTATTTCCATACGCCATCTAAGTGAAACGGAGGCATTTTGTATCGCTGATTTTATTTACAAACTGCTCTTGCAGCGGATCATTTGATCGGAACTAAATAAGTAAAGTGAAAATAGGTAAATAAATATATAGATGGATAAATCAGAAAACAAGATTGCAAAACATAAACACGTTCATAAAACATGTTAGTTTTCACTATTGCCGTAAACAAATTCTCTGCAAAAACATTGAAAGTCAAATACTGTTTTCGCCTCTGTTTCTTCTTGTTGTTGATTTTTTACATTAATTTTAGTCAAGTCTTGTAGATTTTATCTTTGAAATATTTGCTTTAGTGTTTCGTAACAGAATTAACTATGGTATTGTGTTGCTTAGTAGGGCCTACTTGATGCATGAATTGGCGTCTCGCAGAATTAAACGCCGCTGAGGAAGGCCTGGCAACAGGTCGAAAAGTTGGGCTGCCACTTGAAATTCTTTGCTCTCTCTCTCTCTCTCTTTCTCTGTGTATGTGTGTGTGTGTGTCTCTCTCTCTCTCTTTCTCTCTCTCTTTCTCTCTCTCTCTCTCTCTTTCTCTCTCTCTCCCCCTCTCTCTCTCTCCCCTTTTCTCTCTCTCTCCCCGTCTCTCTCTGTCTTTCTCTCTCTCTCTCTTTCTCTCTCTCTCTTTTCTCTCTCTCTCTCTCTTCTCTCTCTCTCTCTCTTTCTCTCTCTCTCTCTCTCTCTCTCTCTCTCTCTCTTTCCCTGCCTCACAAACACAAATACACACGCACTAACACACACAAAGCAGCACGCTGGGATGCGGCAAATAGGGTAAGGCAGACTGGGCTACGGCAAGTTGGGAGAGGCAGGATGGGATGCCGCCAACGCATCTAGCAGTGCAAATTCTACAGGGTGGTGGGGGGGGGGGGGGGGGGCGTTCTTTTAAATCAAGTTTTGCCCAGTTTTGATTTTGCCGGTTTTGGTAATCCTACATTCCTCCGTGCGACAGCGGACTAAATGCGCATTTAAAACTATTTAGATGTTTTGCTTAAATTTTGACTTGGAGCGAAATAAATTAAAACATCTTGTTCGTTGTGCTTTTGTTTTAAATTAAAGAGTATTCCATTTCTAAATTAAATATCACTTGCCTGTTAGCTCTTTATTGTTGTTGCAATAGTTGTATATACTTGGAAGAAAAAAAAAGCATACAACGAGACAGTTATGGTAGCCAAAGAAGCAAATATGAATAAGAGACCTTCCTCCGTTTTTACGTTTTACTGACAGATGACTCAATTCGTCATCAATGACTTGTTATTGGCGCCACAAAGCCAAGAACTCACCCTTTTTTCTCCGGCGAGTATGACTCCAGGGCGTAACTCCACACACTCAGATTTGTTCAAGTGGTCAGTATTCCCAATGGGTAGGGAGGGGGGGCATGAAACCTGCTTAAGTGTGCCAGGTAACGTGTCACTATTTCAAGAAAACAAAACACCACAAAAGCTTCTTGTGTGATTAAAGAATTACTCAAGCGAGCGATAAGTGTGTGATCACATCCGTTCTGTACCCCAGGACAGCTTTAGAGAATGCGTCATACTCATTCAGCTATTTCCTTGTTCATGATCGAAAAGAATGGAAAGCTCCAAAACAAAAACAATCTTTGGAACTTTAAGCAAAGGGTTCTCTGAAGTTTCAACAATAATTTCAAGATATTGCCTTGACCGGGGAAAGATAACATAGATGGGTAAAAGCCGTCAAATATTTCATGAACTGATACACGTAAAATTGACGGGTGTAAGCCAGCAAATATTGTATGGACTATAAAAGCCTAAAAAGGAAGAACAGTGTTCTTGTTACGGCGATGACCTTAAAGGTTATCTCACAGAATGTTGTTTGAAACCCAACAGAAACAAATAAAAACAAAAACAAAAAGGTCAGACATTTAACGTAAGAGTTTAGAATATGATGCTTCGAAAAACTTATTGAATTAGTTATACATGTATACATCTGTTGAAGGCTTCTCGGTACCGTAAATATAAAAGAAGGCGAACATTCAAAGAACTATTGAGGTAGGGGTCCAAATCAAAAGTAACGAAATTGCCTTACTTTTGTTCTTAACCAATATACATTCAACATTTAATATACATGCCAAGCGTTTCAAGGGTGCTGCCAATTGTTTCTTTCAGCATTTGTTGAACATTTATTAACACTGTTTCTACAAGTAGACCCAAATTGATTTAGTCTTAAATTCCAACACAACGGGTTTTTTCTATACTGCATTTTACGTTTGACAAGAAACCTGATTTAGACCACCCAGATACGGTATTTGCAAAATATTTATCTCTTTTATATCATTTTTTCCAAAATTGTTGTTTATGAAATCGAAAATCACATCAAAAAATGTCACTATTCGATGTTCCCTCACTAATCTGGGTGTGAAGGGTTTTCTTGAAGCAGACACCGGGGCTTGCTAAACGATTGCCGCTTAAGCGGAGGGGAGTCAAGCGTGATTAAGTGCCTGGCCTGCCAATTGACACCTACCGGCGAAAACACACAATAGGCCACAAGGAAGTTTTCTTTTGTCGGAGAACAAGGAAGAGGCATGCTGGCTGTCTCTGGATCATAATTATGTAGACTATCTTTGAATATGTCCGAGTTTGTTTATGTTTGAGAAGGAGTACGCACAAGACAGACAGACAAGCAAATAACATAATTATAGACACTAAACAATCTAAGTAGTAAATGGATTTATGCTGATCTGTATGTGAGCAGCACACGTCTTCAGATGTCTATAAAAAGATGTATGAGCAACTGCAGAACTAAAACATGCAGAATATTATGAAGCATCGATTGGAGATAACTATTGCGAGCATGACCAAAATGTGAAATCATGTTTTTGACAGTTTTGAACTGCCAAAATGAAGTGAGGAAATGGAGTTTATCTTTTAAGCATTGCAAGGGGTTCTAGAACAGTCCGAGGGGGTATTGGGAGATAAGTGTTACCATACATGATGTACCTCAATCAACATTAGACATTCAGTGACTTTAAAACAGCCCTTACAGGCATGATCAGCGCGTTTTCCATGGATGATTGCGTTCATGTCTTTGATGAATTTGTCTCGACATTGCGCGTGTGTAACTTCACAACGAAGGGGTTAATTTGTCCAGTACTTTGAGTTTAAGAAATAATTGTTATGGTCATATTTGTTGTGCAAAAACTTCAGTTCGACCATTTTACACAGTTTTGAATGTTTATTTATTTATTTATTTATTTATTTATTTATTTATTTATTTATTTATTTATTTATTTATTAAGGAGATTTCTATAGCGCATAACGAAAAGCACTATGCGCTTTACAATATCACTAAGTATAAGCACACGCAAACATACTCTGATTAAATAGAACTTAGTTTAGCAAGACATACTAAGAATACTAAACATTTGAGTTCATGCAAAAATTGAGAACTAAATTAAATACTGGACAAGCGATTTAAATAAGCTTAAGGCCTACACCAACTGCAATGGGCTAATTCAAATACAAAAGTTTAGTTAACTATAAAAGGCAGTGCATAAAACTCCATAATCCTAAGAGGGTCAAACAAATAAGAAACATAAGACTAGATAGTGTCTGTAAAAGAAGCCGACATTTACCCTTTTCTCCAACATTTGTTCCAAAACACACCTCCGAATGATTGTCGATGACTCGAAAGCTTTCCTATCTTGTGATTGCCTTGAACCTAGCAACAACTGCTTTGTGTTTAATAACTATCATCATGTATTGAATCCCGTGCTCTTTCTTCGGCGGAGGTGGGAGGGGGGGGGGGTTAGATATTTTGCTGGTAGTATTTTTTTCGACCGAGCTATCTATATTCGTTGGGCAGTTTTCTTTGTCGGACAGATTTTTTACACAAATGACCAGGAAACCAGATTACGTAAGCCGTGTCAGCTGTACCCTTTGTAAAAGTCAACGTAGCTCGAGAACGGCATTGAAGGCATGATCAGCGCGTTTTCCATGGATGATTGCGTTCATGTCTTTGATGAATTTGTCTCGACATTGCGCGTGTGTAACTTCACAACGAAGGGGTTCTTTACCTTGCCCAAGAAGCAGCGCATTTATGAGAATACGTCACACACTCGAGTCAAGGACGTCGTAAAATGGGCCTCGGTCAAGTTTTCACCGAGAACCATTTTATGATGTCCTTAACAATTATGTGTTAGTCGGCTTAGAATATGCGCGCAGGTTTCAAAGTTTTGATCCATTCGATTATCTCAACAGACATTCTTTGATTGTAAAGTTTAATGCGGGCACATGATGGTTGAAAATACTTAAATTGAAAGTTTCCCGCTGTGGTAGATTTTTATGGTGGTTGTCACACAGGCAGCGACGGCTTTACTGGTCGGACCCAGTTGTGCGTTACCTCGCTTTTGCCTTTAATGACTGACTGACTGGCTGACTTTGGGGATTAACGTCCTCTGAGGTAACTAGGATCTATTTGGGAACATTTACCGTGATACTGTAAGAGGAGCAAGAAAAGAACAGAAAAAAGATTTAAAACAAAATAGGGGATGAGGGGGGGGGGTAGATGGGGGGAGGGATGAGACCATGGAACTAGTTTTTAGAAGTTATGCAGTCAAACATTTCAATCAATCAATGAGTCTTATATCGCGCATATTCCGTGGGTACAGTTCTAGGCGCTCTGCAGTGATGCCGTGTGAGATGAAATTTTATACGGCCAGTAGATTGCAGCCATTTCGGCGCATATTTACCTTTCATTCCAAGTCACACGGGTATAGGTAGACAATTATTAACTGTGCCTAAGCAATTTTGCCAGGAAAGACCCCTTTGTCAATCGTGGGATCTTTAACGTGCACACCCAATGTAGTGTACACATTTAAACATTGTAGGCTCAGACCACTTCGCCGTATTTAATTTTAGACACCGTACGTTATTAGACGCGAAAGTGCAATACTTAATGATCCGCTCAAAGCACTGTTGAAGCAACAATTTGTCTTTTGGTCGCAGATAAGGACATACTCTATCAAAACATGTGAATATATGTCTCAAGCATGACTAAACGCCCCGAAGGGCTCCGTCTAGTAACTCTATTTTTGATATCGTTTTTTAAATTTCAGCAATTTGCAATGAGGTCACCCATCATAAAATAAGGTTATTAATTATTTCCATACGCCATCTAAGTGAAACGGAGGCATTTTGTATCGCTGATTTTATTTACAAACTGCTCTTGCAGCGGATCATTTGATCGGAACTAAATAAGTAAAGTGAAAATAGGTAAATAAATATATAGATGGATAAATCAGAAAACAAGATTGCAAAACATAAACACGTTCATAAAACATGTTAGTTTCCACTATTGCCGTAAACAAGTTCTCTGCAAAAACATTTTTTTTTGTTGGTTTAAACATAAGTTTATTTTAACAAGGGTTACAATCATGACATGTATACAAAGTTCACAGAAACAGCAACAAGCTAGAAGCTTATAGTGGTGTTCCTGCATGACAGTACAACATAAGGCGGTAACGGGTGAAAAATTTGTCTCAATAAACCAAATCTATTAATAACGTAATGAACGTTGCATAATGATTATAAAGAAAGACAGTAAAGGAAGGAAGGAGGGAAAGAAGATGAATAAAAGAAGAGGGATGGGTAGGAGATGTGCAGAAGTTTAAGTTGTTGTCCGGCTTGTAGAGCATTTATTCTGACTTACCCAAAGCGGCCTGAACGTTCAATGAACGAGTGTACGGTGGAAAAAATTTTCCTGTTCAAATCTAAAGAATACTGTCTGTCTCCGTTTAAAAGGTGGGGGAGGTGAATTGTGTGATTAGGGAGGGTATGTATAGTTTTTTGACGTGCTTCGCGATAATTTGGACAATCGAATATGAAGTGTTGTACGGATTCGGACGGGAATCCACAGTCACAAGATGCATCTGTAGCAACGTGACGTCTCACTAGATCGTTATTGAGATCACTTATATATAACCTGAGCTTACAGTGAATTATTTGTGACATGCGATCTCCAGAATAAAAATAACACGGCGGACTTAAATCGTTTTTTGACAAAAAGTGCTTAAATTCACTTAGGGAATCACTAAGTTTTATATAGTCTGGTAAAGAATTCCAGAGTTGTGTAGTAGATGGGAGAAATGAGTTTCTATATAATTCAGTTTTAAACGATGGAACTTTCCTGTCTAGAGGTCTGCGCCGGTGATATGGGTTATTAGTTGATATCAATGGTGGCAATATCGCTAATAAGTAGTTTGGCACCTTGCGGTGAACGATCTTGTGAAATAATATCAATTTATGACGTTTTCGCCTCTCTAGTAATGAAATAAAGCCTGACTCATCGTACAATTTTTGATGGCTTGTACCGCGGACTGCTCCAACAATGGTTCGAATTGCATCTAAGTGAATACTTTCGAGCTCGGTGGCTGCAAAAACATTGAAAGTCAAATACTGTTTTCGCCTCTGTTTCTTCTTGTTGATTTTTTACATTAATTTTAGTCAAGTCTTGTAGATTTTATCTTTGAAATATTTGCTTTGTGTTTCGTAACAGAATTAACTATGGTATTGTGTTGCTTAGTACTTGATGCATGAATTGGCGTCTCGCAGAATTAAACGCCGCTGAGGAAGGCCTGGGAACAGGTCGAAAATTTGGGCTGCCACTTGAAATTCTTTGTTAGGCTTTTCTTTTCCTTGATTTTGTTGACATCTCTCTCTCTCTTTCTCTGTGTATGTGTGTGTGTGTGTGTGTCTCTCTCTCTCTCTCTTTCTATCTCTCTTTCTCTCTCTCTTTCTCTCTCTCCCCCTTTCTCTCTCTCCCCCCTCTCTCTCTCTCTTTCTCTCTCTCTCCCCCCCTCTCTCTCTAGTTTCTCTCTCTCTTTCTCTCTCTCTCTCAGTCACTCTCTCTCTCTCTCTCTCTCTCTCTCTCTCTCTCTCTTTCTCTCTCTTTCCCTGCCTCACAAACACAAATACACACGCACTAACACACACAAAGCAGCAGGACGGGATGCGGCAAATCGGGTAAGGCAGACTGGGATACGGCAAGTTGGGAGAGGCAGGATGGGATGCCGCCAACGCATCTAGCAGTGCAAATTCTACAGGGGGGGGGGGGGGGGGGGGGGCGTTCTTTTAAATCAAGTTTTGCCCAGTTTTGATTTTGCCGGTTTTGGTAATCCTACATTCCTCCGTGCGACAGCGGACTAAATGCGCATTTAAAACTATTTAGATGTTTTGCTTAAATTTTGACTTGGAGCGAAATAAATTAAAACATCTTGTTCGTTGTGCTTTTGTTTTAAATTAAAGCGTATTCCATTTCTGAATTAAATATCACTTGCCTGTTAACTCTTTATTGTTGTTGCAATAGATGTATATACTTGGAAGAAAAAAAGGCATACAACGAGACAGTTTTGGTAGCCTGATTTAGACCACCTAGATACGGTATTTGCAAAATATTTATCTCTTTTATATTATTTTTCAAAATTGTTGTTTATGAAATCGAAAAATCACATCGAAAAATGTCACTATTCGATGTTCCCTCACTTAATCCGGGTGTGAAGGGCTTTCTTGAAGCAGACACCGGCGCTTGCTAAACGATTGCCGCTTAAGCGGAGGGGAGTCAAGCGTGATTAAGTGCCTGGCCTGCCAATTGACACCTCCCGGCGAAAACACATAATAGGCCACAGTTTCTCTATTTTTCACATTACGTTTCACTCTTAAAGTATTTAACAAAAGGTGGTCCTTAGTTTTAACATCTTTTTTGAAATAATATATGAATTAAAGATTATGCTTTTAATGGACACATTTTTCACACACATGACCAGGAAACCGGATTACGTAAGCCGTGTCAGCTGCAACCTTTGTAAAAGTCAACGTAACTCGAGAACGGCATTGAAGTACTTTCGGTGTTCTTTACATTGTCCAAGAAGCAACACACATGAGTATACTTGACACACTCGGGTTGTGCTTGGTTTGGCCATAAACACTATCTGGTCAAGGACGTCGTAAAATGGCCCTCGGTCAAGTTTTCACCGAGAACCATTTTATGATGTCCTTGACTATTATGTGTTAGTCGGCTTAGAATATGCGCGCAGGTTTGAAAGTTTTGAACCATTCGATTATCTCAACAGACATCCTTTGATGTAGTGGAGTAGTGGTAGGTGTCACGAAATGGGATATAAGTCTGTGATAAAGGTGATGTTTATTATTATGAAAATGTTCGTGCCACCCACGCGCTTTTTCACGCTAGAAGCCAACAAAAAAGTTTATTTCATGTTGATTAATCACATTACTTATGAAAGTCTTATGTTTTCTCGTGCGCACGTGTGCGTGTGTGTGTGTGGGAAAATATTAAACAGCTGTGCTTTCATGTTACCATTCAGAGAGTGCTTTGATCATAATTAAGCTTTAAGCCCGCGTGAGAAACAGACGATACTTCTGCACGTATGGTTTGATATCTGCCGGGAACATTTTATATGACGTGTATAATTTGACTGATTAGGCAAAGGGATTACACGAAACCGACTCAAGCCTTGTTGAATGTCAAAGAATTCAAGCATGCCGAAGTGTCTGTACGGGCCTGAGGAAAAGCACCTTCGGTAACCGTTTCATGTCCAATCCTAAAACGTGTATGGGAATACTTTAAGCATAACATTCGGGTGGGTTTTTTTCGAATAGAAAATATATAATACATCCATGCGATTTTATGGAATAACTCTGTTAAGTGTTTTTGTTATTGTTGCCAGAACAGCATGATCATATTCTGTAAGATAAAATCGGTTATTGTCAGTTTGTTTGTTTCCTTTTGTACACAGCGAAAACAAAATCGAATAGAAATTATACATCCATGCATTTTTCATGGAATAACTCCCTGAAGTGGTGTTGTTGTTGTTGTTGTTGTTGTTGTTGTTGTTGTTGTTGTTGTTGTTGTTGTTGATGTTGTTGTTGTTGTTGTTGTTGCGAGAACAGCTTGATAATATTCTGTGAGATAAAATCGGTTTTTGTTAGTTTGTTTTATTTTGTACAATAAAGATATTAAACATTTTTCGCCAAGATTTCATGGTCTCGCCTAGGTGACAATGGCCGCAAGCATAAACGCTGTTTTGACCACGAGTTGAATGTATGTAAATTTCTATTTGTGTCCCCAGAATAAGATTCTATTTGGGACATGAGGTGGTTGTACGCTAAGAAAAAGCTGGGTGTGTGGGGGTGGGGCCGGGAGGATGACGGGAGTGGGGCTGTACAAGTTAAAAGTTGCGTTGATAAAAGTTATAAGCGTTTAGTATTGGGCGTTGAGAATCATCCAATACAATTGACACTGGACATTTGAAGACGCAACAGTGGTCGACACGGGGAGCATCATAAACACCGCCCAATTGGATTGCATGACTTGACCGTCCTGCAGTGATGTCGTTCTCGTCGGCTATTGGTCAGTGGATTTTGAGAGCACACGTGCCGGGCAATTAAGGTGTTCATATGATTGGTTAATACACTGACACGGTTCTCACCCCTTTGAGAGGTCGTGGCCTACATAAAGTTAGTTCGTTTCGCAAATTAGCAAAAATCCTCAAAAAAAGTCGATAGTCACAGAGACTTTGTGTTCATAACAACCCAAAAACCAGAAGAAAAAGACCTGAGAGGCTACCTGGAGCTCTGCCTCACCTCTATGGTGACTGCTAGGCAGAAGCAGAGCCCCGAGGCTCTCATCAACTTATTAACGGATACCTACTGTTTTGTGACAAAAAATAAAGTGTCCGTCCCTAAACCAGACACCTATCTCATGGCCCTCAGCGCTCTCGCGGGGAGCAGAGATCTGTCGTCTGAGGAAATTCTCACAATTAAAAAATCACTGCAAGTCCCTTGTAATTCTGGACTCCCTAAATGGGGGGCAAAATAAAATAAAGCCAGCATAAATATATGATCGTCATTTGTCAACGGTATTAACTTAAACAAAGGGGACACACAGCTCGCAGGGAGGGAAGGGCATTGCCCCACCTCGCGGGCGAGTGCGTGGTTTTTTTTCCTGATGGTTTTAAACTCCTGTTTTCGGATTACACAATAAACATAAAAACATGATTATATAAACGAGAGGATAGCTGTTTCCTCTCTCAGTTAATACTGCTAATGTGACGTCGCCTCCCCTGCGACTATTGTAGTGGCGGGGAGGTCGACGGACAACGCAGATAGATCTTTTTATCCCATTTAAAATTAACAAATGCCGCATAGCAACTCATGCGTGCGTCAATGAAATGATGTATCCAAATGTTACTACCCTATAGAAGATCAGTATTACGTTTTGCGCATGTTCTTTATATTTTTCTCACAATGTTGTCACTTTTAAACCTTCTAACAGGTGGTCCTGAGTTTTATCTTTTTCTTAACGAAACTAAAATTGAATTAAAAATCCATGTTTTTAATGGTCCTTCCCCTAGGAAGTCAACGCATATAAAGGAAAAATTATCCCCGAGTATATTTCTCATTGCCCCACCCCCCTCCCTTATTCATGGAGAGCGGGGCCGGGGTCCTATCACGGTCGGGATTGCTTGGTCTTGCCCTTTTCTTTCCCTCCTTTTCTTCTTTTAGCGTATCATCAACTCATGTCCCTAAAAGGAAAATTTCATGTGAGGACGTAAAGGACCCCCTTTTTTTTACAAATTAGCAATTGTCCGGTCAGACATCATATGGTGCGGGTGTTAAATCTGTCAGTTTGCAAGAGAGATAATTCGAGTTTGTGAGACTTGTTGCATACAGTGGTAAATACCTGATTTTGATGACTTTGGTGATCTTTCAAAGACGAGAGGAATAGCAGAAAGGCAAGAAAATAAAAGTGAGTGATTTTGATTCTATTGATTGTGCCTATGATTAGGTTAGATTGAATAGATTAGATTGTGCAAGCAGGATTCCACCATGGAATACATTTAATTTATATGAGGGTTAACGTTGTCTGCACCATCTCAGAAAAACTATCATATTTTTGACCTAAATCTGTGGATCTAAAAACATCATCTCGGTTATAATGTAGTATATAACAGCCTAAAGCATGTCACATTTATAGAACAAACAAAAAAAATTATAATTTCGCTAGTATCGTGTACACTACATTGGGGTGTACACGTTAAAGATCCCACGATTGACAAAAGGCTCTTTCCTGGCAAAATTGTATAGGCATATATAAAAATGTCCACCAAAATACCCGTGTGACTTGGAATAATAGGCCGTGAAAAGTAGGATATGCGCCGAAATGGCTGCGATCTGCTGGCCGATGTGAATGCGTGATGTATTGTGTAAAAAAAACAAATCCATCTCACACGGAATAAATAAATCCCTGCGCCTTGAATATGTGCGCGATATAAATTGCATGCATAAAATAAAAAATGAAAAAGATTAAAAAAAATGATAAATAAATCCCTGCGCTTAGAAATGTACCCACGGAATACGCGCGATATAAGCCTCATATTGATTGATTGATTGATTGATAGTATATTGCGTGTGATATTTTCCGAGTGTGATAAAACAAGTTAGAATGACAATACATCGGAAAGACTTAGTTAGGGTTAGGGTGGGTGGCCGAGTGGTAACGCACTTGCGCTCGGAAGCGAGAGGTTGCGAGTTCGACCCTGGGTCAGGGCGTTAGCAATTTTCTCCCCCCTTTCCTAACCTAGGTGGTGGGTTCAAGTGCTAGTCTTTCGGATGAGACGAAAAACCGAGGTCCCTTCGTGTACACTACATTGTGGTGTGCACGTTAAAGATCCCACGATTGACAAAAGGGTCTTTCCTGGCAAAATTGTATAGGCATATATAAAAATGTCCACCAAAATACCCGTGTGACTTGGAATAATAGGCCGTGAAAAGTAGGATATGCGCCGAAATGGCTGCAATCTGCTGGCCGATGTGAATGCGTGATGTATTGTGTAAAAAAAATTCCATCTCACACGGCATAAATAAATCCCTGCGCCTTGAATATGTGCGCGATATAAATTGCATAAAATAAAATAAAATAAAAAATAAATAAATCCCTGCGCTTAGAACTGTACCCACGGAATACGCGCGATATAAGCCTCATATTGATTGATTGATTGAAAGATTTAGTTATCGTACAGTAACAACATGTCATTTAATTACTTGATTTTGGGATAGTTTCGGAGCAGTTTTGAAAAAATTATTGCATGGGTTCAGTCTCGTTTTCACGTCCAAATCGTCAGAAAACTTTCCAAAATGTAAGACAAATTCTGCTGAGCTGCTCTTCACACAACTTTTCTGTCGGTGTCTGTGTGTCTGTTTATCTTTCTCTCTATGTCTCTGTTTCTCTGTCTCTCTCTTTCTCTGGCTCTCTCTCTCTCTCTCTCTGTCTGTCTGTCTGTTTGTTTCTTTTTTATATTTAGTCAAGTTTTGACTAAATATTTTAACATCGAGGGGGAATCGAAACGAGGGTCGTGGTGTATGTGCGTGTGTGTGTGTGCGTGCGTGTGTGCGTGTGTGCGTGTGTGCGTGTGTGTGTGTGTGTAGAGCGATTCAGACTAAACTACTGGACCGATCTTTATGAAATTTGACATGAGAGTTCCTGGGTATGAAATCCCCATACGTTTTTTTCATTTTTTTGATAAATGTCTTTGATGACGTCATATCCGGCTTTTCGTGAAAGTTGAGGCGGCACTGTCACGCCCTCATTTTTCAACCAAATTGGTTGAAATTTTGGTCAAGTAATCTTCGACGAAGCCCGGGGTTCGGTATTGCATTTCAGCTAGGTGGCTTAAAAATTAATTAATGACTTTGGTCATTAAAAATCGAAAATTGTAAAAAAAAATAAAAATTTATAAAACGATCCAAATTTACGTTTATTTTATTCTCCATCATTTGCTGATTCCAAAAACATATAAATATGTTATATTCGGATTAAAAACAAGCTCTGAAAATTAAATATATAAAAATTATTATCAAAATTAAATTGTCCAAATCAATTTAAAAACACTTTCATCTTATTCCTTGTCGGTTCCTGATTCCAAAAACATATAGATATGATATGTTTGGATTAAAAACACGCTCAGAAAGTTAAAACAAAGAGAGGTACAGAAAAGCGTGCTATCCTTCTTAGCGCAACTACTACCCCGCTCTTCTTGTCAATTTCACTGCCTTTGCCATGAGCGGTGGACTGACGATGCTACGAGCATACGGTCTTGCTGAAAAATGGCAGCTACTTGACTAAATATTGTATTTTCGCCTTACGCGACTTGTTTGTCTCTCTTTCTGTCTGTCTGTCTGTCTGTCTGTCTGTAAAGCTGTCATAACTGTTCCTTTTATTTCTATCTCTTTCCTTGTTTTTGATTAGAATTTTGACTGTCTGCGGGATGAAAAAGAGAGCATTTTAGCATTTCTTATTCTGTTTGTGTTAAGATAAAGATCAATTCAATTCAATTTAATTCAATTCAATTCAATACAATTCTCTCTCCCTCATTCTCATTCTCATAAATCAGACTCAGTGTTTGTGTTATACTGCCTTGCTCTGCTGAGTGTGTGTGTCATACCGCTTTGCTCTGCTGAGTGTGTGTGTTTGTGTTAATTACGGTCTGTCTGTATATTCTTTTGTCTGTCCGTCTGTCACTCAAGGGTAAACCGGCACGGTTAGCCTAGTGGTAAGGCGTCCGCCCCGTGATCGGGAGGTCGTGGGTTCGAACCTCGGCCGGTGTAACGATTTCATCCTTCGCCTGTGTACATATTTCCCCCTCGATATTTACTCGAGACTGAAATGTTGTTTCCTGGTAAAATTAAGAAAGGAAATTATTTATGGACGAAAAGCATGTCAGTTTCTTGCATGTGAAGAAAATTGGTTGTGAAATTAAATAGATTTCACTCCCAAAATCGAATTCTTCGAAAACGTGTACCGAGTGGTTACGTCCCTTGAGTAAGAAGGGAAACATTTTAGGATGAATCAAATTTCTAAGTTAAATAAAATAATTGGTTGGACAAATTTGGCCCCATGAATGTAAGGTACACAAGGTCGCTCATCAGTACTATCGAAGGGTGTTTTATATTTAGTCAAGTTTTGACTAAATATTTTAACATCGAGGGGGAATCGAAACGAGGGTCGTGGTGTATGTGCGTGTGTGTGTGCTTGCGTGCGTGCGTGTGCGTGCGTGTGTGTGTGTGTGTGTGTAGAGCGATTCAGACTAAACTACTGGACCGATCTTCATGAAATTTGACATGAGAGTTCCTGGGTATGAAATCCCCGAAGGTTTTTTTCATTTTTTTGATAAATGTCTTTGATGACGTCATATCCGGCTTTTCGTGAAAGTTGAGGCGGCACTGTCACGCCCTCATTTTTCAACCAAATTGGTTGAAATTTTGGTCACGTACTCTTCGACAAAGCCCGGGGTTCGGTATTGCATTTCAGCTTGGTGGCTTAAAAATTAATTAATGACTTTGGTCATTAAAAATCTAAAAATTGTAAAAAAAAATAAAAATTTATAAAACGATCCAAATTTACGTTTATCTTATTCTCCATCATTTGCTGATTCCAAAAACATATAAATATGTTATATTCGGATTAAAAACAAGCTCTGAAAATTAAATATATAAAAATTATTATCAAATTTCTTTTTTCGAAATCAATTTAAAAACACTTTCATCTTATTCCTTGTCGGTTCCTGATTCCAAAAACATATAGATATGATATGTTTTGGATTAAAAACACGCTCAGAAAGTTAAAACGAAGAGAGGTGCAGAAAAGCGTGCTATCCTTCTCAGCGCAACGAATACCCCGCTCTTCTTGTCAATTCCACGGGCACTGCCTTTGCCACGGGCGGTGGAGTGACGATGCTACGAGTATACGGTCTTGCTGCGTTGCGTTGCGTTCAGTTTCATTCTGTGAGTTCGACAGCTACTTGACTAAATGTTGTATTTTCGCCTTACGCGACTTGTTTTTTGTTCAGTGTGGAGTTTATACAAGATCAACGAGGCCGAAAAATCGAAATATCA
>NC_090257.1:34009168-34016668 GCF_037325665.1 Littorina saxatilis
CCGCTTTGCTCTGCTGAGTGTGTTTGTGTTAATTACGGTCTGTCTGTCTGTATATTCTTTTGTCTGTCCGTCTGTCACTCAAGGGTAAGGGGGTGTCCTTAACCTCTCCTTTGTTGTCTCGGTCTGTCTCTCTGTCTCTGTCTATCTGTCTCTGTCGCTCTTTCTGACTCTCTCCCTCTCAGCGGAGATCAAAGCCAATGAAAAACACACATCTCTGAAGCAGTTTTAGCTTGTGCCTCCAAATGACTGCTGTACAACAACCAGACCCCATCTGACTGCTGTTTGGGAAACAGTCCCCAATTCACTGCTGTACACCATTTACGTATCATTACATGCTGTTTCTCTTTCGAAACTTGTAAAGCACTACTTCTATTTTGCAGCTGATACTGGTAAAATGTTAATACACTATGATTGTATTGAAACATTATTGTACATAAAGCACTGGGAACATTTTCAAACATAATGTGGTTAACTTCTATTTCAACTCAATGGGCGATGCGGGATGAAAAAAAAACATTTTAGCATTTCTTGTTCTGTTACAGTGTTAAGAGAAAGATAAATTCAATTCAATTTAATTCAATTCAATTTAATACAACTCTCTCTCCCTCATTCTCATTCTCATAAATCAGACTCAAACCATCCGTTGTCAGGGTCGTGAATGCTAGCTACTGACTGGATTGGAAATACTCTTATGTCGCCTAGCGCCATATGTAACTGATGAAACCATTCATAGCACAGCGCAGAGCTATCGGTTTTTGGACGTCCCCATTTCACTGCTGTACAGCAAACATCGTCCCCAAATAACTGTGTCTGTGTGTCACCGACTTAGTTGCTCTGCAGAGTCTGTGTGTGTAATACTGCCTTGCTCTGCTGAGTTTGTGTGTTATACCGCTTTGCTCTGCTGAGTGTGTGTGTTTGTGTTAATTACGGTCTGTCTGTATATTCTTTTGTCTGTCCGTCTGTCACTCAAGGGTAAACCGGCACGATTAGCCTAGTGGTAAGGCGTCCGCCCCGTGATCGGGAGGTCGTGGGTTTGAACCTCGGCCGGTGTCACGATTTCATCTTTCGCCTGTGTACATATTTCCCCCTCGATATTTACTCGAGACCGAAATGTTGTTTCCTGGTAAAATTAAGAAGAGAAATTATTTATGGACGAAAAGCATGTCAGTTTCTTGCATGTGAAAAAAATTGGTTGTGAAATTAAATAGATTTCACTCCCAAAATCGAATTCTTCGAAAACGTGTACCGAGTGGTTACGTCCCTTGAGTAAGAAGGGAAACATTTTAGGATGAATCAAATTTCTAAGTTAAATAAAATAATTGGTTGGACAAATTTGGCCCCATGAATGTAAGGTACACAAGGTCGCTCATCAGTACTTTCGAAGGGTGTTTTTTTTGTTCAGTGTAGAGTTTATACTAGATCAACAAGGCCGAAAATCGAAATATCAACACGGCGAAAGATGAAAACGTCACACCGGGTCATACCTAAGACTTTAAAATTGGAAATCTAGTGGCTGATCCACATCCCATTTTGGTGCAATCCCATTTTGCCGCCGTCCCATTTTTTTCCCCATCCCATTTTCGCGACATTTCACAAGCCAAGCGTCATTTTATAAAATTTATAATTTTGGATGATTAATGAGATGAGGATGATTATAATGATGATGCTATGGATTTCCAATTTGGATTGAGACTACGTGACAGGGCATTTTACTAACATGTCATAACAATAGCGCGACATCCCATTTTGACACCATATCCCATTTGGCCGCCATGCCGTTTCACCGTATTCCATTTATCCCCGATCCCATTGTCGCGACATTTCACAAGCCAAGCGTCATTTTACTACCGTGTCATAACAATAGCACGTCATCCCATTTTGACACCATCCCATTTGGCCGCCATCACATTTTTTATTTATTCTTCTTGCCAAGCCTCACTATACTACTATACTGCGTTATTCAACTAGGAAGACATTCCGTTTACGCCAAATTCCATTTTTGCCACAATCCAAAATGTCGCGAAATAGAGATGGCGGCAAAATGGGATGACGGCAAAACGGCATGGCGACAAAATGGAATGTGGCGCTAGTGGTTTGACACGGTGGTAAAATGACACATGGCCTATGAAATGTCGCAAAAATGGGATGGGGGCAAAATGGGATAACGGCGAAACGGGATTGCGCCAAAATGGGAAGTGGAGCTAATGGTACATGACATGGTGGTAAAATGACACTTGGCCTGTAAAATGTCGCAAAAATGGGATGGGGGCGAAATGGGCTAACGGCCAAACGGGATTGCGCCAAAATGGGATGTGGGGCTATTGGTACATGATATGGTGGTAAAATGACACTAGGCCTGAGAAATGTCGCCAAAATGGGATGGGGGCGAATTGGGATAACGGCGAAACAGGACTAATAGATCCCTTGACTTGGGGTAGTGCGACTCTGTCACTGCTAGCTTTCCACTCGGAGGAAGCGACCGGAATTTCCCAACGATGGGACATCCTAGTAATGAATTTTTTTTTTTTGTAATTCCTAAAATTAACAGAGTCGCGCTACCCCAAAAGTCAAGGAATTTCGTGTTTGTCTCTTGACTTTGGAGATGACAAGAAAATATCGGGCGCAAAAACGTGATTTGTAAAATTTTTCACAACATATGTCGCCTAGCGCCATGTATGTGATGAAACCATTCATATAGCTCTGCGGGAGCTCTGCACTTTTGGACGTCCCCATTTCACTGCTGTACAGCAAACATCGTCCCCAAATACCTGTTTGTTTCTAAAAAATCACGCTGGAGGTTGCATTTTATGTAATAACCTCCTGAAATGAGTTTTGACACTTTAGAATGGTATGTAAAATGACACATGGCCTATGAAATGTCGCAAAAATGGGATGGGGGCAAAATGGGATAACGGCCAAACGGGATTGCGCCAAAATGGGACGTGGAGCTAATGGTACATGACATGGTGGTAAAATGACACTTGGCCTGTAAAATGTCGCAAAAATGGGATGGGGGCGAAATGGGCTAACGGCCAAACGGGATTGCGCCAAAATGGGACGTGGAGCTAATGGTACATGACATGGTGGTAAAATGACACTTGGCCTGTAAAATGTCGCAAAAATGGGATGGGGGCGAAATGGGTTAACGGCGAAACGGGATTGCGCCAAAATGGGATGTGGAGCTAATGGTACATGATATGGTGGTAAAATGACACTTGGCCTGAGAAATGTCGCCAAAATGGTATGGGGGCGAATTGGGATAACGGCGAAACAGGACTAATAGATCCCTTGACTTGGGGTAGTGCGACTCTGTCACTGCTAGCTTTCCACTCGGAGGAAGCGACCGGAATTTCCCAACGATGGGGCATCCTGGTAATGAATTTTTTTTTTTTTTTTAATTCTTAAAATTAACAGAGTCGCGCTACCCCAAAAGTCAAGGAATTTCGTGTTTGTCCCTTGACTTTGGAGATGACAAGAAAATATCGGGCGCAAAAACGTGATTTGTAAAATTTTTCACAACATATGTCGCCTAGCGCCATGTATGTGATGAAACCATTCATATAGCTCTGCGGGAGCTCTGCACTTTTGGACGTCCCCATTTCACTGCTGTACAGCAAACATCGTCCCCAAATACCTGTTTGTTTCTAAAAAATCACGCTGGAGGTTGCATTTTATGTAATAACCTCCTGAAATGAGTTTTGACACTTTAGAATGGCATTTAACGCTCATTGAAGTTTTAACAAACTTTCTAACACCTAAAACATTCATAGCACCGATAACGTAATTCTAGCTCTGCACTTTGTGTACACATACGTCCCCATTTCACTGCTGTACAGCAAACATCGTCCCCAAATGTCTGTTTTTCTAAAAATCACGCTGGAGGTTGCATTTTATGTAATAACCTCCTGAAATGAGTTTTCACACTTTAAAATGGCATTTAACGCTCATTGAAGTTTTAAGAAACTTTCTAACACTTAAAACAAAAGAGACCCCAAATGCCTGTGTTTTGAGCAAGATGGCATTTTGATACACAGCCGACCCCAAATGACTGTAAAACCACCTATGTGTGTGTGTGTGTGTGTGTGTGTGTGTGTGTGTGTGTGTGCAGAACATGTTCATTTATTTTTTGAATGAGCTTTCTCTTGCCACCGTTTGTCGTATTGCCGACCATCTCCCCACTCCCCTCCCCCCTCCCCTCCCTCTCCAAGGCCAACGAGGGAGTTGGGAGTGGGTGGGAGAAACACGGAGCCTATAAATGGCTCGCTGGTAGCGTTCTTGTGTCTTGTCTTGAATTTCCAATCACTTTTTTTTACCAATCAAAACTGTACATGTTCGCAACTTCGTTCTATCCTTTTCTTGCATGCTTTCTTCCTTTCTGTGTTGTTTTCCTTTATTACACCCCCGGTATAGGGGTGTGTATAGGTTTCGCTCGATGTGTTTGTTTGTTTGTTTGTTTGTGTTCGCATATAGATCTCAAGAATGAACGGACCGATCGTCACCAAACTTGGTGAACAGGTTCTATACATTCCTGAGACGGTCCTTACAAACATTGGGACCAGTCAAACAGACGGTTAGGGAGTTATTGGTGGATTAAGATTCTACAAGGACTTATAGAGGCACATATTAATGGTCAAAGGGAAATAACCACACTTGTTAGCAGTGCCTGCTCAGTTGGTGGCAGTGAGAATGCTAAGGACGGAGGTGTTTTTACTACCTCGGAGGAATTTCTTGTTTTTGTCATTTTGTCTTTCTTGTTTTCTTTCTTTCTTTTTACATTTAGTCAAGTTTTGACTAACTGTTTTAACATAGAGGGGGAATCGAGACGAGGATCGGGGTGTATGTGTGTGTGTGTGTGTGTGTGTGTGTGTGTGTGTGTGTGTGTGTGTGTGTGTGTGTGTGTGTGTGTGTCTGTCTGTCTGTGTGTGAGTGTGTGTGTGTAGAGAGTTTCAGACTAAACTACTGGACCGATCTTTATGAAATTTGACATGAGAGTTCCTGGGAATGATATCCCCGGACATTTTTTTCATTTTTTCGATAAATGTCTTTCATGACGTCATATCCGGCTTTTTGTAAAAGTTGAGGCGGCACTGTCACACCCTCATTTTTCAATCAAATTGATTGAAATTTTGGCCAAGCAATCTTCGACGAAGGCCGGACTTCGGTATTGCATTTCAGCTTGGTGGATTTAAAATTAATTAATGACTTTGGTCATTAAAAATCTAAAAATTGTAAAAAAAACAATTTTTAAAAAACGATTCAAATTTACGTTTATCTTATTCTTCATCATTTCCTGATTCCAAAAACATATAAATATGTTATATTTGGATCAAAAACAAGCTCTGAAAATTAAAAATATAAAAATTATGATCAAAATTAAATTTTCGAAATCAATTTAAAAACATTTTCATCTTATTCCTTGTCGGTTCCTGATTCCAAAACATATAGGTATGATATGTTTGGATTAAAAACACGCTCAGAAAGTTAAAACGAAGAGAGGTACAGAAAAGCGTGCTATCCTTATCAGCGCAACTACTACCCCGCTCTTCTTGTCAATTTCACTGCCTTTGCCACAAGCGGTGGACCGACGATGCTACGAGTATACGGTATTGCTGAAAAATTGCAGTAGTGCGTTCAGTTTCATTCTGTGAGTTCGATAGCTTGACTAAATGTTGTATTTTCGCCTTACGCGACTTGTTTTTCTTTCTTTCTGTCTGTCATTCTTTCTTTCTTTATTTTCTAGAACGCGATTATATGTGTAGGTGTCGTTCGTGCAAGTTTTTTTCAATGAATGATACGACAACAAACGTCACATTTCAGTAAATGTTCGTATATAAGCCTACACTGCCTTCAAACTTTGTACTAGGTTTTAGCATAAGCAGCCTTATCAAACAGATCTATACCAAAAACGTGCATGCTTACTGTCTTCTTACAGATAGTATATTTTGGCCGCTTCACAAGGGAAATTAAGTGTCCGTTTCTCCGTCTGCAGTGTAATTTGTGAAATGATAAATCCTCAACAAACAACGCAAAACAGTTACTTTTTTTAAACTGTAATATTTAAAGTGCTCAATCTCGGAGCAATCACGGCACTTCAGGCCATTCAGTGAGCTGAGAGAAGTTCGCTTTGGGGACCGATTCTGATGATGTGCGAAGTAATGGATCGCAGCGCACGGGGGTCAGTCCAAAAGTTGTTTAAACTGCTGATCTTTTTTGTTTGCGGTCACATCTCGTCCACGGGATCTCTCTGTCTCTGTCTCTGTCTCTGTCTCTGTCTCTCTCTGTGTCTCTGTCTTTCTCTGTGTCTCTGTCTCTGTCTCTCTCTGTGTCTCTGTCTCTCTCTCTCTATGTCTCTGTCTCTCTCTATGTCTCTGTCTCTCTGTCTGTCTCTCTCTATGTCTCTGTCTCTCTCTGTGTCTCTGTCTCTCTCTGTGTCTCTCTCTTTTTTTTCTCTCTGTCTCTGTTTCTCTCTCAGTCTCTCTCTCTCTCTCTGTCTCTGTCTGTCTGTCTGTCTGTCTGTCTGTCTCTGTCTCTCTCTCTCTGTTACTCTCTCTCTCAGTCTCTCTCTCTCAGTCTCTCTCTCTCCCTCGCTCTCTCTCTCTCTCTCCCTCTCTCCCCCACTCTATCTCTCTCTCCCTCTCTCTCTCCCCCTGCCTCCCCCCCCCTACGCCTCCCCCCGCTTTCTAACTTGCCACTGCATCCATTTCAAGCGCACACATTGCTTTTTTGCCCTTAAATTGTCTGGAAAATACTTTTCTCACTGCAACACGAAAAATCAATCGGAGCCTCGAGCAAGCGTGAAAGAGAGAAAACTGGAGGGAACGATTTTCCCCTCAAATGGTCCGAACGCAATGACTATAGCGGGACCGGCCACGCCAGATGCGCTGAAAGGGAAATGGAAAAGCCCATTTTTGTTGTTTTGCTGGGTTTTTTTCTCAATAAAAATTATCACCCGAAAAGCTTTGCAGTTCAAAGGAACACCAGCTTGTTTTCTGTGTGTTCAACTGAAAGGTCTCTCAAGCCACGTCATTAACTTTTAGCGTTTTTTCTTTTCTTGTTTAAATCATTCTACGTTTTGTACTTTGTTGTTGTTGTGGACAGACACATTAACTTTGGCAAGAGACCAAAGGGAACGGAGAAGGCGCAGTTTCAAAGTTTAAACAGACAATTTTAAAGTTTGCTGTGATTACGCATCAGGAATTGAGACATGGTTTAAAGGTACATGTTACAAAAGTGAAGTTTGATCAATGTGCTTGAGTTGTTAATGCGAAATCGTGTGTATGAGTGCGCCTTGAGTCGCCTTGTGGTGAGATATGTGCGCGTTATAAATTCTCGTGTTAAATGTTCAAACAAGGGTTTCAGGTTTGAAGCGGTCTTTACACATCTGTACTTAAATGCACAGTCCTTCAGTTGTAAACATTCGTTTCACCATCTGAGACCTGGTCAGCTTGTTTCATAAGATAAGACCATCTTAAAGGCTGAAAAAGGGCGGGGATGTAGCTC
>NC_090257.1:34019168-34024168 GCF_037325665.1 Littorina saxatilis
CAGGAACTCTCATGTCAAATTTCATAAAGATCGGTCCAGTAGTTTACTCTCAATCGCTCTACACACACACACGCACACACACACATACACCACACCCTCGTCTCGATTCCCCCCTCTACGTTAAAACATTTAGTCAAAACTTGACTACATGTAAAAAGGAGCAGGGAGGGGGAAAAGGAGCTTGACACAGAGGTGGCCAGAGGAGACGTTGATGCGCAGAAGACAACGCCCGTTCCATGCTGCGGCGCGAAGACTCGCCGCCCACGACGACAGAACGTCAAGGGTAATCACAGTCTGCTGTCGCTACCCCGAGGGACAGGCACGACAAAAAGACGTGCACGGGTCGTGCATTTTATCTGCCAGCTGCGGCAGTAGGAGGGCCGTGTAAGCACAGCTTAAAGACCGGCTAAGGACCGGTTAAAGACCGGGTAACGAGCGGCAAGGAGCGGGCAAGGAGCAAGATAATGAGCACTCCCAGTTCGGGGCCAGTCATTATCTGCTAGTCAGCCAGTCACGAATAGTTAGCAAACCGCAATCGAGTTAAACTTCTTGCACGGTGCTACCTGCAATGCGAGGCCCCTGAGATGAGAGTACGCCTTCTAGTAAAGGGCACCTTCTGTTCAGTCTTCCTTCATGATAGTTTTGATTAAATTAGACCTGTCATGAAAGCTAGGACACTGGCAATGTACATAATTGTTGAAAGTGTTCGCTGGGTGTGTGTGTGCATATATAGTGTGTATAGCATAATATGAATATTGTGCGAACAGTACATGTGGTGATTTTTGTCCGTATGGTTAATTGTTTCATGTAGGTTGTACATTTAATTGTTCTATTCTGTATATGTTCTTTTGTAAAGGGCCTAGAGCCATAGGTTAGGCATTTAAAAATGTCCAGTTATTGGCTCACGTAAGTGTAGCCTATGCGATCGTAACTTTGTCTGTCTGTGCGTGTGTGCGTGTGTGCGTGTGTATGTCTGTGATAGAAACTTTAACATTTGAAGACGTCACATTATGGCGTAAGAGGGTTAGACGTCACGCGAAGGAATTACTGAAAGTCTCGGTCATTGTTATTTTGAGCGGGCCGAGACTAGTTGGCAGTCGTGTCCCTGTAAGTTACAGGCTACATGCAGACAGACAGATCTAGATCTAGTGTCTCGCTTTCTTGCACAGTGTCACCTATGCTTACTGTGTGTGTGTGTGTGTGTGTGTGTGTGTGTGTGTGTGTGTGTGTGTGTGTGTGTGTGTGTGTGTGTGTGTGTGTGTATGTGTGACGGAGTGATTGAGTTTGTGTTACTGTTTGTCGATTTCTTACGTGAGCCTTGAAGGCTTCGCCTCTTGTTATTATTATCATTTAATATGAAGTGTTCCACTCTTGAACAAACCTTTTTGTTACCAGTTGTGAACAGTTGTGAACAGTTGTGAACAGTGTGTGAGGTACATACTATATCATTATGCTTGCAAAGGTAGAACACATTGTAAACGCGATTTCGTGCTTACCATGTGTGCTACTTTTGCAAGTAGAATTATATAATATCTCAAGTCGTCGATCCAACTTAAAACGTACGGAATTTACATAAATAGTGCTAAGGAATATGCATGGTTGTTAGAAAAATAACCTGTTGCGTGTTGTTTTTTCTGACCTGATTTAAATTTCCCTTCCGTTTTTACATTTAGTCATCTACTAAATGTTTTAACGTAGATGGGGAATCGAAACGAGGGTCGAGGTGTATGTGTGTGTGTGTGTGTGTCTGTGTTCATGTGTAGAGCGATTTAGAGAAAACTAGTGGACCGATCTTCATTAAACTTTACATGAGAGTATGATATCCCCGGACATTTATTTTTTATTTTTTTGGATTGATGTCTTTGATGAGTCATATCCGGCTTTTTGTGAAAGTTGAGGCCGCACTGTCACGTCCTCATTTTTCAAATAAATGGATTGACATTTTGGTCAAGCAATCTTCGACGAAGGTCGGACTTTGGTATTGCATTTCAGCTTGGAGGCTTAAAAATTAATTAATGAGTTTGGTCATTAAATATCTGAAACATGTAATTAAAATTATTTTTTATAAAACGATCCAAAAATAATTTCATTGTATTCTTCATTATTATCTGATTCCAAATACATATAAATATGTCATATTTGGATTAAAAACCAGCTCTGAAAATTAAATATATGAAAATTATGATTAAAATTAAATTTCTGGATTCGATTTAAAAACAATTTCATCTTATTCCTTACATGTCGGTTCCTGATTCCAAAAACATATAGATGTGATATATTTGAATTAAAAACAAGCTCAGAAATTGAGAAAAAAAAGAGATACAGAAAAGCGTGCTATCCTGCTCAGCGCAACCACTACCGAGCTATTCTGGCAAATCGATTTCACTATCTTTGCCACGAGCGGTGGACTGACGATGCTATGAGTATGCGGTCTTGGTGAAAAAAAATGCAGTGCGTTCAGTTTCATTCCATGAGTACGACAGCTTGACTAAATGTTGTATTTTCGCCTTACGCGACTTTTTTGTTCTGTCTTTGTTTTCTTTCTTTAATTAGCTATTTGAATGTTTAATTGCTATCTACATTGGGAGTACTTCCTTCTTTCATCTTTTCTTTCTGTCTTTCTTTATTTCTTTCTTGCGTTTTTTTTCTCGCTCTTGACTGATCTTCCTTTTGATGTGCCTTTGAATTCAGATTTCACGGAAGTTTACTCTTTATTTCTGTCTGTCTATCTGTCTGTCTGTCTGTCTATCTGTCTTTCTTTCTCTAACTTACTTTCTGTATTCCTTTTTTGGGGGAACTTCTTTAATTGCTAATTTTCCCATTGCAAATGTCTCCGAATACAATTCTCCCTTCGTGGTTATTCCTGTCCAGGTCACCGCGAAAGCCATCACGAGAGAGCTGCCCGGAACTGAACAGGCAGAAGGGAAGAGGTCATTGAGAGGCATGAGACAGGGTGGGGAGACAAATGATCACGTGACCCAAGGTGACCAAGCGAAAGCAAGCACCTCCGTCAGCCCCCGTGGCCCCGCTGACTTTATTTCTCGCCTCATCTCTCGCATTTCAACAACTTGTAACAGGAAAGAGTTCTCACGAAAACAAAGAAGAAAGAAACAGATAAGACAAACAAATAACAAGAAAAACATAGAAAGTAAGTCGGGCCGGTGTAACACGAGAAAATTACTCCCACGAGATTTTTACTCCGGAGTAAACATTTCGTACGAAAAAGTTACTCCCTTTACGAAAAAAGCACTCCCCCATTACACGAGAAAATTACTCCCCAAGACAGGTGAGTTCCGAGTAAACATTTCGTACAAAAATGTTACTCCCCTGACGAATAAATAACGAATAAATTACTTCACCCCAACACAAGCAATTTAACTTCCCATGCCAGGTGTACGAAATTTTTACTCCCTTGTCCCCTGTTAGTCTTGGTGGTGGAAGGGGTGGAAGGGCTGGAAGGAGGGTAGCGCGACATTCGTTTGCGCGAGATCACTTATTGGCATTATCCCTTCGCCCGCATCCCATTTTTGCGTACGAGATTTTTACTGAAAGTAAAAAAAATGGGGAGTAGAAATTTCGTTGAGGGAGTAATTTTTTCGTGTCTTGTGGAGTTCTTTTCTCGTGCGAAAAGTGTACTCGGAGTAAGAATTTCATACGAAATGTTTACTCCGGAGTAAATTTTTCGTGGAGTAAAAATTTCATGTTACACCGGAGTAAAATGGGAATAATAAAGTGTGGCTGAAATGGGAAACCTCAGATCTGACCATACGTACAAAAACGGACAATGAAGAAGAAAAGGCAAAACAAAGAAAGGAAAAGGAGGAGGAGAATTACTGGGAAAATAAAGTTGAAACGAAAGGAAAAGAAAGTAATGGAAAAAGTGAGTATGGCGTGCGTGTGTGTATGCGGTGATTGTGAGTGTCTGCCTGTCTGTTTCTCTGTGTGTCTGTTGGCGAACACAAATCTTATTTACATCGTTTAAAGGCACAGTAAGCCTCCCGTAAACCATCACAGAGCTCCCCGAGCGTCTAAATACAGTACAAGCATACTTCCATTTGAACGCTCACCGAACGGGAACATCCTGGCTGCTTTCTGTCGAGCGTGAGAAATTTTCAAAGAATTTATTTTCGTGGACTTGGTCCTCTACAACAATGGCGCCTCGTTTTGGTGCTGGACGGCTGTTATGAATATTCAATACCGGAAATCACGCCCGGACAGTAAGCCTCCCGTAAACCATCACAGATACTGTCAGGCTTTTACACACAGTACAAACACCCTTCCATTTGAACGCTCACCAAACTGACGAGAACATCCTAGGTGCCCTACGTAAAGAGCGAGCAATGTTTAAAGAATTAATTTTGCAGATTGTCTCGAACACTTTTTGGACCCATCCTGAACTCAGGTCAAAATGAGTTACTTCCCTTCGGGTCTCATTCTATCGATGTAAACTGGCGATAGCCGTGGATCGATGATTATCAGAATGTTTTTGGACCGTGGTGCGTTTTTGCGCTTGACCTAACTTTTAAAATCTAAATAATAAATTGACAGCTTGTTACACAAACATTCTTTAATCATAAAAGAATTCTCTTTTCATCAAGACAAGATCAGTACAATTCGAAGTGGTGAAAGTTTGAAAAAAGAAAATCCCGGAAGCAGGGTCACGCAAGGGTCGTAGCAGACGACGGTTTATGCATATCGCCGTTCCTCTCAACAGTCAAAAGCCATCGCTAGAGTTCTTGTGAACCACAGCTGTTTGTTTCGTGCATAAAAACGTGCTATTGTAGATAAGCTCACATCGAGTCGCATTCAAATTACTAACTGACGACTACATTGTGAAAAAGGGAAACTGGATCACACGGGTTCACGATGGCTCAGGGGTAAGATAAACCACGCAAAAATAAATTCGTTGAAAATTGTTCGCTCTTTACGGAGGGCACCTAGGATGTTCTCAATCGGTGAGTGTTTAAATGAAAGGGTGTTTGTACTGTGTGTAAAAGCCT
>NC_090257.1:34026668-34071668 GCF_037325665.1 Littorina saxatilis
AAGCTGACCTGGGAGATCGGAAAAATCTCCACCCTTAACCCACCAGGCGGCCGCGGCATTAGCCTATACAACTAATGGTAGATCATGAGGCTTCTTCTTCTTCATCTTCTTCTTCTGCGTTCGATATTCATGGCCGAGATCATGAGGGTAAAAATCTGTTAGCATTGCGTTGGTCGTACGGGTGCAGCGTAACTGGGCCGTTACGAGAGAGAGGAAGCGAGCTGACGATGTCGTTTGCTTAATGCAAAATACCTGTAGTAATCTGAAGTGAGGAGGGGAGTGGGACAGGTAACAATCAAGGCATTGTCAGCTGACACGTCACCTGCGCGTTGGACGCTATGGGCCATTCTGTGCAGATCTCATCTCGCTTTTCAGGCCACACACAAACATGTCGTGTAGCGGATGAGTTTGGATCAGAGCTGTTCTCCGGCTACGGTTGAATATCCTTGGTTTGATCCTGCGTGGTGGCTTTTGTGTGTTGGGAATTACTGTTTAGGTTATATTAGGGGTGTGTTGGGTTTAGTATTTTAATTTCCTGCTTTGTTTTGTTATTGTCGATTTTGCAGCGAATGGTGTGGGTGTTTTTTTGTAAAAGGGGTTGCATTCTTTCACTTATCTTTGGCCTGTTTGCTGATCGTAATGGAAATAGTAACTAACGGGGATCTGTCTTGTTTGAAGTGTAGCGAATCCCTGATAGGACGTACCGGTGTTATAATCATGAACCCTGTCTCCATCAACAACACCCATCACCACACACACACACACACACACATACACACACACACACACACACAGACACACACACACAAACACACACACACAATCACACACACACACACACACACACACACACACACAATCACACACACACAATCACACACGCACGCACGCACAAACACACACACACACACATACACACACACACACAAACACACACAAACAATCACACACACACGCACGCACGCACACACACGCACACACCTACACATACACCCACACACACACACACAAACACACACCCACACACACACCAACACAAACACACACACACAATCACTCACACACACACATACACACAATCACACACACATACACACACACACACACACACACACAAACACACACACACAAACACACACACACACACACAATCACACACACACACAAACACACACACAAACACACACACACACACACACACACACACACACACACACATACACGCACTCACACAAGGCAGCTTTAAGCTGTATTGAAGACGGACATACTTCCTACCCATCACCAAGGGATCATTTCCAAGTCAATTATTTATCACTTTGACAAATGAGGCAGAATTTAAATGAGCGAGTCATCACAACTCTTCCGCCGTCCGGGATTTTACTCGAGAGCTTTCGATCCATCAATAAGTCATGTGACATCGCTCTGGCCTACTTTCTTGATATTGAGGGGGGGAAATGACAATCTATTCTGAATTGCAGTAGGATCGTTTCTATCCCTAAATGTGTCAACGACTTATAGAATAACTCTCAGATTGTAGAAGATCCGCTGATCATAATGGAATTGTTTATTTATCGTCACTCTGTAAAAACATTGGCATTAATATCTTTCTTTCTTTATTTGGTGTTTAACGTCGTTTTCAACCACGAAGGTTATATCGCGACGGGTGGCATTAATATGATCAGCTGTGTGCGTGCGTGTGTGTGTGTGTGTGTGTGTGTCAGTGTGTGTGTGTGTGTGTGTGTGTGTGTGTGAATGCGTGTGTGTGTGTGTGCGCGCGCGCTCGGTGTTATTCAAAGATGTTGAGTCCGCTTGCTACCCGTGCCGGGGCAGGAATAAAATAGCATGGGTGAAAGCTATGAAAATCAAATTGACTGAAAATTTTTTGAGGCAGGGGTCCAGGGGCCGCCCAGGCCCTGGCGGGGTACGGGGCAGGGCCCCGTTAGGGGGTCCAGGGGGGCAACGCCCCCCGGACGAAAACGAATTTTTGCATTATACATTGTGATTTTGTGGCCTTTCCTGGCAAAAAAATACACTTTTTGTCACTATCATGCAGGTAAAAAAAATACCTTCAGATTCTAATGATATGGTAAAAAGGGTAAACAAAATCAAAACAATTCACAGAAGTAATCATTTATCTTTTGTATCTTTTCACACTTGCATCTTCCAACACAACGACACAATTGATAACAATTAACATTGACAACAGCCAATTACTAAATGAAATAGAAACTGAACAACTGAAATAAAAGTTCGAAATATTTAATTATAAGAAGCAAACATTGCCAGACAGGCATTGAAATAAATGATGAAACAGAATGTCACACATGCAAACAGCATGATGTAGCACTGCACAAAGTAGCAACTAAGCAGTAGCATCTCTTATAGTGCAAAGTTCTCAAGGAAAAGCACTTGAGTTTCAAGCACCAAACTTATCACACACAGTTTTAGTTTCATGAACTCCAACCAGTCCCATCGCCATTTGTTGGCTAGACCAGCATCAATAAGATCTGTCCATGCGTTTTCCGTCAAAACCGGTATCTTTGTCGCAGAAATCGTGTCACCACTTCATAATGCCTGCCAAAACGCGAGAACTTTTTTTTTATCGTGATGCAGAGCGAATCCGAAAGCGAAGAAACCTCACCTACGGGGTTTACCGCATAGCAGTTTAAAAACGCGTTCCGCTTAAAAATTTAAAAAAAAAAAAAAAAAAAAAAATTTTTTTTTTTTTTTTTTTTTAAATAAAAATTGCGGATTGACGGAATTTCCGTCAGACTTATTTTCAGATTGACGGATTTCAGTCAATTGACGGGCTACTTTCACCCATGAAATTGTTGAAACAAAAAATCTGTCGTTGAGGGGGAGGGGGGTGGGGGTGGGGGGGGGGGGAGAGAGAGAGAGAGAGAAAATAATTATTTATGGAATCATCCCAAACAGACGAGAAGAGAGAACACTGCAGAATAATAATTATGCAAACTGATATTTGAGTTCCCTTTCCACGATGAAGCAAATTGAAAGCTCACCTTCGCTGATCAGTGGTAATGCTTGTCACAGTTTTTTTTAGGGGCGCAACTCTTTGACTGTCTTTTTGAAGATCGTCTATTTCGGGAACTTCAGTTTTGTGGCAAAAGGTGAGCGGACACAGCCAGAGGCAGAGAAGATCACTGCAAATTTGCATTGCTGATTGAGGGGAAGCAACTACTTGGCTCAACTGCTTACTTGCTGGAGTTGTATGTCAGTTGTTCCCCTTCGACAGATCTTCTGCTCTCTCTCTCTCTCTCTCTCTCTCTCTCTCTCTCTCTCTCTCTCTCTCTCTCTCTCTCTCTCTCTCTCTCTATATATATATATATATATATATCTCTTTCTATATATCTCTCTCTCTATCTCTCTCTCTCTCTTTCTATCTCTCTCTCTCTCTGACACCCCTCCTGGACCCCCCCCCCCCACCCGCCCACACACATACATACACACCACACACCAAACCACCGACTCCACGACAAAGACACTCGCAAATAACCCTGCATTTTCAATCTTGTAGTTTCGCATATTACAAACGATAACTGAAGATCCCAAGGTCACAGCGAACGTCTCAGGCCTTGGAAACACAAAATAATACACTCATGCATGCACAAATAATAAGCCCCTGTGTCCCATCAGCAAAGAGCCCGAAAGGCAACCATTTACAGCACTGACCAAAGACATAGACCATTTATTCTTGACCGCCAACTAGCTCTCTCTCCGCTCTTTCTCTCTATTACGAGGTAGCGCCTCTCGCATTTAGGAACCTACGCTTACATGGCCTTTCAGAAATCAGTGGGACGTGATATCCGGTGTCGATTGTAAACATGGACGAAGTTGCCGAGGTAAGTTCTGAAAATGCTAAAATAAACTCAGCAAAAGTGCATATGGAACATGTTTTTCGATGAGTTTTGTTAAGTTTAGTTTGGAGTTTTGGAAAATCCAGTTCATTGTCACCTCCCATTGTCACAAATAACTGGAGCGTGCTTTCTTTTCACTGTCTTCCAATCGCTGGCCTTTCAAACCGGACGCGACGCGCCCCTGAGCGAGTTTTAGCGTCAACTAAGGTGACTCGAGTCGAACCGGAGGTCGCAAAAACTCGGTCCGGTACGACTGGAGTGACGTCACCGGTTAACCAACTTTCAACCTTGCTTCCTGCGTAGGGTCTCTCCAGTTCCAAGATGGCTGCCAAGGCGAGGTGAGAAACTTCTGCAAATATTTTTTGACAAAGTTACGGATTGTGAGAAGACATTTGTTGTAAATCACTTAGCCTTTCAAAAATTAAGGATACTGGGTTGGATACTGTCTTGGTTTTAATGCATTTTATTTTAGCAGTGATGTTTATTTTGGGAAGAAATGAGGTCAACAGGAGTTTGGGTGCGATTTCGGCTCAAATGTACTTTAGCGCCCTGAACTTTTACCCGGCTGTTTTGCGCTCGATTTTCACGCTCACTTCTTCATTGACGTTCGAATCGATAGTTCGATGTTTTTGGCATTACATTCACATCAACAATAAAACAGTACTGCTTGTTCATCATCGTCGTCCATCAACTCTCCACAACAGTAAATCCGTAACGCGCTTGTCGCCATCTTGTTGCAAGGGACGCGACTGGACACAACCCAACAGCGTTTCCGCGAAGAAAAAAACCAGACATGCGCAGTGACCCTACCGTAGCTCAACCCTGTTCCTCGCGAAAACTGTGTGTGTGTGTATAGAAAGTCGAGAGTTGTAACCTCGAAGGGTCAGGTGACGAGTTGGCGGTCCAGGCTATTTGGTCTATGCCCAAGACGACCTAGCCCGGTCCCTAGCCTATTTCAGGTCTCCTCTAGCCATAGAGGGGGGAATCGAGACGAGGGTCGTGGTGTATACATGTGTGTATGTGTGTGTGTGTGTGTGTGTAGAGCGACTCAGAGAAAACTACCGAACCAATCTTCATGAAATTTCACATGAGAGTTCGTGGGTATAATATCCCAAGACAAATTTTTTCTTGATGACGTCATATCCGGCTTTTTGTGAAAGTTGAGGCAGCACTGTCACGCCCTCATTATTCAACCAAATTGGTTGACTGAACAGATAATTCCCTTGGGACCCCATCACCTCAGCTACTGTGGCCAGCTGCCGTCATCTCCCACCTTGTATCATATGGGTACCGCTGGTACTTAAAGGCACAGTAAGCCTCCCGTAAACCATCACAGAGCTCCCCGAGCGTCTAAATACAGTACAAGCATACTTCCATTTGAACGCTCACCGAACGGGAACATCCTGGCTGCTTTCTGTCGAGCGTGAGACATTTTCCAAGAATTTATTTTCGTAGACTTGTTCCGTTAACAACAACGGCGCCTCGTTTTTGCGCTAGACCTAACTTTTAAAATCTCAGTAACTAAATTGACAGCTTGTTACACAAACATTCTTTAATCATAAAAGAATTCGTTTTTCATCAAGACAAGATCAGAACAATTTGAAGTTGTGAAAGTTTAAAAAAAGAAAAGCCCGGAAGCAGGGTCACGCAAGGGTCGTAGCAGACGACGGCCGGTTTATCAGTGAAATCGCCGTTCCTCTCAACAGTCAAAAGCCATCGCTAGAGTTCTTGTGAACCACAGCCGTTGTTTCGTGCATAAAAAAACGTGCTATTGTAGATAAGCTCACGTCGAGTCGCATTCAAATGACTAACTATGACGACTGCATTGTGAAAAGGGAAAACTGGATAACACGGGTTCACGATGGCTCAGGGGTAAGATAAACCACGCAAAAATAAATTCTTTGAAAATTGTTCGCTCTTTACGGAGGGCACCTAGGATGTTCTCAATTGGTGAGTGTTTAAATGAAAGGGTGTTTGTACTGTGTGTAAAAGCCTGACCGTATCTGTGATGGTTTACGGGAGGCTTACTCTGCCTTTAACGTTGCTGATCTTGTCACGTCCAGGTGCAAGGTGCCCCTAGGGCTTTCAGTCATGACTCAGGCAGTCATCAGTTTGACAAATTATACCAAGTTTCATTGACTTTTATTAACGGAGTCAAAAACCTAGAATTGTTTTAGAGCCGTAATTAAGTAACACAGTTGCACAGACACAGACACAGACACAGGCAGACAGACATACACACACACAAACACACACGAACACACACACACACACACACACATCAGAATGCACGCACACACGTACGCACACACACACGCGCGCACGCACGCGCACACGCAAGCACGCCGGCACAAACACACACACACACACACACACACACACGCACACACTGACACACCGACACACACACACACACCAGAATGCACGCACACACACGCACGCACACGCACATACACACACACACACACACACACACATACACAAACACACATACACTTACACGCACACACACACACACACACACACACACACACACACACACACACACACACACACGTACACATACATGCACATAATGCCTTAAATCATTACCAATAATGTCAATAAAACCCTCTGGAACCATAATTATGTAAACACACATGCACGGACACACACACATATATATATATATATATACACACAGGCACACAGACACACACACACACACAAACACCGACACACACACACACACAAGAACACACACACACACACACACACACGCACACACACACACACACACACACACACACACACACACACACACATACATACTGCCTTACATCATTAACAATAATGTCACGCACCTTACTCTCACTTTTTTTGCAAACAATAATCTAAGCCACTCCATAAAAGCTGGCGAAAATAAATGCTGCTAATTATTCACGTGGGCAATTTAGGTATTTTACGTAAGACATAAATCTATCACAGGAGTCTATAAACGCATGACCCCCTACACCAGGCAGATTTTATGCACCCGTTGTGACTGCCTAATTAACGATAGGGTTAATGGTTGATGGTTAACCAATAACTTTCCCTCTCGTTACTGTTTCTCTATTTACATACAATTCTTATTTACTTGTTTTCAAAGATGCTTGCAATCTATGACTGTTTGGGGGCGGGGAAATAGCTCAGTGAAAATCAGTTGTTGCTCTCGGCGTGGGTCCGATCTCTACGTTCGGCGAGGTATTTATTTACAAGAGTCCTCTTTGTGCAGACTCTCCTCGGTGTCCGAACACCCCCGTGTGTATACATGTGCACGATAAAGAACCCAAGTTCACTGCGAAAGTCTCTGGGCTTGGAAACCTGGAGTACACGTATACAGGAAAAATAAAATAAAATGGGTAGCGCCGTATACTGTGTGGTAGCCCGCTTTCCCCAGTGAGAAAGCAGCCCGAATTTCCTTGAGGGTATAACCTCACAGGACTTTTTATGAAATCTTATCCTTATCGTTATCCTTTGTGAGGATTTGTAGTTGAGAAACACAAGGTAGCTAGCTAGCCAAGGGGTGCAAGGGACATTCGCTGTAAGGTAGCTAGCTAGCCAAGGGGTGCAGGGGACATTCGCTGTAATGTGGTTTGGATGCACGATGATTGACTGGAAAATGGTCCACAGCTATCCTAATTAATAAAATGAGTGAATACGGAATTAATCTTAGCAGACGGAGCCTGTTTAATTATTCATGTATGCAGTCTAGCAAATGGGATTTTTAAGATTTGCTTTTGTCGGGTGCATACACGTAGGACAAGAGAAAACCGAATCAGGGAACATGTATAATGGAATGTAACATTACCTGCCATTCAGACTTGGTCGTGTGACAGACGTTTTCGTTCACACGGGATTACCTTGATTGTCTATAACGAAGCCGTGACGTCAGAAACGATAACAGCGGGAGAAATGAAAGCCATGTGTGCGTTTTGGGGCATTTGGATGGGCGTGTAACATGCAGTCTTGCACACGTTTGCTTTTTGTAAGGCCAAAGAAGGAAAGCGTGAGACAAAGCATTTTAAAATGTGAGTAACTGGGGCTTCAAACACTAACTTTATTGTACTCCTTGTGCGTGTTGTAACGATTCCCGACACTAAGCTGTGTGGGTCTTGAAGTAAGTTCAAATTAAAAAGGTTTGGTTTTTTTGGGCCACGAGTTTCCCTTCACATTTAACGCGATATACCTAACGTATTACGTTTTATGTATATGTCACGGTAGAGACGAAGATCTGGTAGAAACGTCGTTTCTACCGGTAGAGACGAGGATCGTCGTTTCTACCGGTAGAAACGACGATCCTCGTTTCTACCGGTAGAAACGACGTTTCTACCAGTAGAGACGACGATCGGAGTTTCTACCGGTAGAAACGACGATCGGAATAAAACGTTTGTGTGTGTGTGTGCAATGTAGGTGATTTTGTCAATTATGAACACAATTCTATCTTACCGGAATGAACTCATTTTTAACGTTGTTTACAGAGCACGTGCATTTGTGGGAAATGTATTGAGAATGTCAGCAAATATTGTTCACCCACTAGCTACTACAACTGCCTTCACCGACCAGACGAAGACAGCAATCACAACTTTTTTTTCCTTCAGAGTGAACACAATTCGTGAAATATCTCTGTTAGTTTGACTTCCGAAAACAGTATTCCACAGACCTTCAATATTCTTATAGCCAGCTATTTTGCTATTTGCTAAAGATTATTGACAATGGAACAAAAAGAAGAGTTCTACAAATGTGACCCTCCACCACGGAATGAGTCGCATGTCACCTTTTCATGATTTTCATATTTTTACATTATCTTAAAGAGTTTTTTATTCTCTATCCAGTGGTGAAAACCGTTTTAGAAAAGAGCGAACACTTTTCGAGTTATAAGCCTGCGACTATGGTGACCCTCACACTGTAACTAGACACCCCCCGGACTTATATTATGCCTAGCGCAGAACCGCGTGAGGTGACATGCGACTCATTTCGTGGTGGAGGGTCACAAATTGTTAAGGCTTCACATTGATTCAACAAAAAGAGACTCGTTTACGATAACACAAGACAAGTACACACAGGCTATATGAGCCTTGCTGTTGGATAAGGGCGAGAAGTGTGGGAATGGCACTTCAAACTGCAGAGAATCGGTGGCCAAATCATATTGTATTGCAAAAAAGCAAGTGTGCCCGTAGTGTGCAAGGAAGACCCAATGTAACACCGCTAAATGCAAGTGCAAGCGAGCAGCAGTATACTACATTGTGTATACTACATTGGGTGTGCACGTTAAAGATCCCACGATTGACAAAAGGGTCTTTCCTGGCAAAATTGCTTAGGCACAGTTAATAATTGTCTACCAATACCCGTGTGACTTGGAATAAGGCCGTGAAAGGTAAATATGCGCCGACATGGCTGCAATCTACTGGCCGTATAAAATTTCATCTCACACGGCATCACTGCAGAGCGCCTAGAACTGTACCCACGGAATATGCGCGATATAAGACTCATTGATTGATTGATTGAGTAGGCTACCCTGCTCTACAAAATGTTACCAGCGGTTTTACTGATGACAAGATCAAAGTTTCTCTCGCTTTCAACTCGCAACCATCTGTTTTAAAAACTCTTGTGTATTATTTCTTCGTTTCTACCATCGTCGTCTCTACTGGTAGAAACGTCGTTTCTACTGGTAGAAACGAGGATCGTCGTTTCCACCGGTAGAAACGACGATCCTCGTCTCTACCGGTAGAAACGGCCTTTCTACCAGATCTTCGTCTCTACCGTGACATATATAATGAATACCCGCTCATTATTTTCGAAGAACTCTTCCGATTCAGTTAATGCACTGTGCCTGTGTACATGACGTATTGGCTCGAGATTGCAGAAGAAGGAAATCATCTACCTTAATTCGAACCAGTTCAGTATCAGAGGCAGAAACAGCGACACGCCTTTTGCGCAATGATCCGCACAGTGCTCAGCAGCACGGTGTTCACCCGCACAGTGTTCAGTGATGTCACACTGACGTCACTGCTGCGTGTCATGCTTATGACGTCAGTGTGGAGTTCTGCTAAAGCATGCTCTGTTGAAGACGGAGACTTTTCATACGATCCCCTAGTCTTCACGTCACAAAACGTCAGCGATTGTTTCGACAGTACTCTCCGTTACCACTTGTTCTACGCTTCCAGCGGCGTAGTTGCTTACCAGTACAACGCTACGAGGCGTAACAGCACAAACTCCACACAGGATGCAGGTAGTGACAAGTTGCTCTCCAAAATGTGCGCGCTTGAGGTCGCTCTCCCCCCGGACACGATCGCTCGCTTGGTCTTTGGTGACGTCAGCGCGTGGTGTAGCAGTTCAGAGCTGATCATCAACAGCATCGACAGCGACTGGGTAAGGATTCTTGAGACATGCCCCGGTGACCACATACTTGTCAGTGATATATGGCTACAGCCAGTGCCTACGATATACACCATGACCCGCTGCTTGGGGTTCCGTGTCATTCAGAGAAGGTGGAACGTGCCGTTTTCTTTCATGATCACTTTCACCGCCATTTCCAGGTCCTTACTGCCTGGGCTGCAAAAGGTTCAAGTAACGCAGCGAAAAGGTAAGAAACTCCACATGATAGAAGCAGTTTTTTGATAGGCAACTTATTTCGACACCTGTAAACCCCTTTGAAACCCCAACGGCTCAAGTTTAACATTTATTTTGATTTTTTTTATTTTGTTTACATTCAGACAAGTTTTGACTCATGTTTTAACGTAGACTGGGAATCGAGACGAGGGTGTAGTTTATGTGTGTGTGTGTGTGTGTGTGTGTGTGTGTGTGTGTGTGTGTATGTGTGTGTGTGTGTGTGTGTGTGTGTGTGTGTGTGTGTGTGTGTGTGTGTGTGTGTGTCCGTGTGTGTGTCCGTGTGTGTGTTAGTGTGTGTGTGTGTGTGTGTGTGTGTGTGCACGGTGTGTGTGTCTGTGTGTGTGTGCGCGTGCGTGTGTGTGTGTGTGTGTGTGTGTGTGTGTGCGTGCGTGCGTGTGTGTGTGTGTGCGTGTGTGTGTGAGTGTGTGTGTGTGTGTGTGTGTGTTTTGTGTGTGTGTGTCCGTTTGTGTGTGTGTGTGTATAGAACGATTCCGAGAAAACTACTGGGCCGATCTTCATGACACTTTACTTGCGAGTTCCTGCGGATGATATCCCAGGACGCTTCTTTATATTTATTTTGTTTGGATAAATATATTTGATGACGTAATTCTAACTTTTTGTGAAAGTTGAGGCGGCAATGTCACGCCCTGATCCAGTCCAAACAAAATCTCTTTTTCTTTTACGAATTTCATCTACATACTGATTTCTAGTCAGACAGAATAAGGCTCTCTGTTCAGGGGTATTCAAGCGTTTGGCAACTTGATGAATACTGTTTTTTACGTTTCGTTGTAAATCGTAAAATATGTTCAGTCATTCATGGGGCATCATCTTCACGGACTGGTATTATTTTTAGAGGCATTCATATTTTTAAAACACTTAATACATGTTCAGAAAACAAGGCAGCAGCTTCGTTGATGGACGCATTTAAAAAATCAATTTTGTTTGAAACACATATTTATCAACATCTAGCTTGGAATAACTATACTGTTCAAAAAAAGAAACGCATAGCTTGTAATATTTGGTTAATTTAGTTATATGGCTACAAGGATATCCACCAAACTGCAGAAAATGTTTATCTGGTCGTCGACCTTTCGTCCATTGCCACAAGTGAGCTCTGCACGTGACGCATGCGTTATCAGTGGCTACAATGTCAAAATTGCTCATTTGGCATGACCACTCGTCATGCTTCAGTGTAATCTCGTGAAACTCGGGGAATATTGAGCTCTCACCATGTCTTCCAAAACCCATAAAAGCGGATTGTTCGCCACAAAGAAATCAGACGACAATTCAGCGACGAAAGATGGCCCGATTAAGCAGAGAAGACCGCCAAATTGCATTGGGTCGTTTACAAGCAGGCCAAAGTCAAAGTGCAATCGCCAGGCACTTCCACGTGTCCCAGAGCACCATCTTATTTCAGTAGACTGTGGGTCAGGTTTCAAGCCACTGGCTCCGTTGCCGACTTGCCACGAGCGGGAAGACCAAGGGCGACAACTGCTGCTCACGACCGCTTCATACGGCTCCGCCACCTCCGGAATCGTTTCCTGTCGGCCTCATCTTCTGTCCAGGCTCTCCCCGGGCCACACCGATTATCGGACCAGACCGTGCGGAACCGCCTGCATGAAGCTGGTTTGAGAGCTCGCAGACCTCACAGAGGAGCTGTCCTCACCCGCCGCCATCGCCAGAACCGAGTGCAGTGGGGCAACCAGCACCTTCGCTGGACCGTCCGGAATCACTGGAAACACGTGTGGTTGAGCGACGAGTCCTACTTCCTGCTCCAGCGACATGATGGTCGGAGGAGGGTCTACCGGAGAGTAAACGAACGTTACGCGCCCAACTGTGTGGATGAGGCACCCGTTCATGGTGGTGGAGGCGTCATGGTGTGGGGGGCGATCAATACCGCTGGAAGGAGCACCCTGGTGCACGTCCAAGGGCGCATAACTGCCCAGCGATACGTGGAGGAAATTCTGCGCCCACACGCCCTTCCTCTTCTGGCTGACCAGGATGCCATATTCCAGCAGGACAACGCTCGCCCGCACACAGCACGACTCACCACCCAGTTCCTCACCGACCACCATGTCCAGGTGCTTCCCTGGCCATCCATGTCGCCAGACATGAACCCGATAGAACACCTCTGGGATGAATTGGACAGACGTGTGCGCAGGCGAGAAGAAGCGCCGGCAAATCACCGCGATCTATTGCAGGCACTTCAGGAGGAGTGGGACACCATCCCACAGCAAGATATCCGGCATCTGATCCAGTCCATGCCCAGAAGGTGCCGGGCAGTTGTTGCTGCTCAAGGCAGTCACACCCCCTACTGACTTGACAGCCTCGGCACCCAATCGTATTGATTGACTGATTGATTTGAAGATGCAAATGAACTGTGTGTGCATTCAACTGTGTCCATACCAAATTTCAAACAAATAATCTAAATATTGGATTTTCTGTTAATTTTTTCGAAAAATAAAACAAATTTGGCAAGTAGCAACTATGCGTTTCTTTTTTTGAACAGTATATGAATAGTCCTTACGGAATCCTTTTAGGTCTCCGTGGCGGTATATTTCCACATGGCATAGAATGGTAACACTTAAACTTTAATAATTAAATTTATACTCGAAGTCAGAACCAGATCTTCTTCTTTTTCTTTGTTCATGGGCTGAAACTCCCACGTTCACTCATGTTTTTTGCACGAGTGGATGTTTACGTGTATGGCCGTTTTTACCCCGCCATTAAGGCAGCATACGCCGACTTCGGGGGTAAGCATGCTGGGTATTTTCGTGTTTCTATAACCCACCGAACTCTGGCATGGATTACATGATCTTTTCCGTGCGCACTTGGTCTTGTGCTTGCGTGTACACACGAAGGGGGATAAGACACTGCCAGGTATGTACATAAGTTGACCTATGAGATCGGACAAATCTCCACCCTTAACCCACCAGGCGGCCGCGGCCGGGAGTTGAACTCACGACCTTCCGATCAGTAGACCGATGTCTTATCCACTAGGCCACGGCGCCCGTTAGAACCAGATCAATGCATGAGGACTTTGTTTCTGGAACACGTGTAGGCCTAGTAACAAGCTGGTGCAAACTATTATTTTGTATTAAATTTAGAAAGTGGGGAGATGGATTATTCAAAAAATCATCATTAAAATCTTTAAAAAAAAAAATATAAGAAATTCATGTGGTGTTCTCATTACTTTCTCTACAGGCTCGTCGAGCCGACAGGCTACAGAGTTCGTTTTAGGAGTTGAATATCTATGAAAATACACACGAGGAAGGTCTAAGAATAAGTGTTTGAGCGGCGTTTTATTTTTCAAATCTGAATGCTGTGTTTGGTAGTCATTGCAGACCGTACTATTCTCCAACTGACATTGTGTTTGTTTTTCTGTTATGCGAAGCGTTTTAGCCCTGTATGGCACGGAATTTGCAAGAGTAAGCTAGACTGTAGGTTTGACTTCCTCAACCCAACGGTCTTAATCTGCATTGACGAATGGGTGTCTTTGAAAACTAAATAAATAATGATGACGACCGGAAGTCCGGACTCCTGACAGGAGAGCTGGGCGAAGCAAACCGTTCCCTGAATAAAATTCATTGAGTTATTTGGCATACTTTCGGAGCAGTTTTGAGCAAATCATTGCAGGTGTTTCCTAATTACCTTTTAAGGTCCAAATCGTCAGAAAACTGTCCAAAATGGCGCCTTCGGTATCCTGTCTTTAAGTAACATGACCTTGAAATGACAATCGGTTTAGATCAGCCAGCATTTGGGTGGTGCAGAAGTCTGTACATAGCAAAGTCTCTCTCGCGTGAAGAAGCAGAATTCATCAGTAATATCAGAAAAAAAAGATAATAGATACAAGAAACACAGGTTGTATGGCAAAACAGAAAATCACGGGGAAAAGACATCAACAAGAAAGCAATGAAACAACAAGACATGGAGTATGGGTATCCTTAGCGGATTATGACTTTATTCAGTTATTCTGCAGAAAAACAGAAATGCTGGAGAAAAACTTTTTGTTTCTGCAGCATTTCTGCATAATGTCATCTTTCGCGAGAGCAACGTTTTTTTCTGCAGTAAAACAGTTTTACTGCAGTAAAATTGAAATCAAGAATGCTGCAGTAAAACGGTGATGTTGTTTTACTGGAGAAAAACTGTTTACACTTTTTCTTCAGCATTTTGGCATTATTCAGTTATTCTGCAGAAAAACAGAAATGCTGGAGAAAAACTGTCTTTTCTGCAGCATTTCTGCATAATGTCATCTTTCGCCAAAGCAACGGGTTTTTCTGGGGCAAAACATTTTACTGAAGTAAAATTGAAATCAAAATGCTGCAGTAAAACGGTGCTGTTGTTTTACTGCAGAAAACCTTTTTACACTTTTTCTGCAGCATTTTGTACTGGCTCATTATACTGTTGGAGCACGCGAGCCCCCCTCTGTCGAGAGATGGACTCATCCAGAATTACCAATAATTACAAACTATTATACTATCCCAGGGGGCGACGAATACAAACGCTACTTTACAAGGTCGTTCGTTTTTCTCCAGAAAAACTGTCACAGACTATTCTGAAGAAAAAGTTAATCGCAATAATGCTGCAGAAAACCAAGTAAACATTATGCTTCAGAAAAACTGTTCTACTGCAGTAAAAAAACGTTGCTTCGGTGAAAGATGACATTATGCAGAAATGCTGCAGAAAAGACAGTTTTTCTCCAGCATTTCGGTTTTTCTCCAGAATAAATGAATAATGTCATAATCCACCAAGAGCCAGTACAAAATGCTGCAGAAAAAAATGTAAACAGGTTTTCTGCAGTAAAACATCACCGTTTTACTGCAGCATTCTTGATTTCAATTTTACTGCAGTAAAATGTTTTGCTGCAGAAAAAAACGCTGCTTCGGCGAAAGATGACATTATGCAGAAATACTGCAGAAAAGAACGGTTTTTCTCCAGCATTTGTCTTTTCTGCAGAATAACTGAATAAAATCATAATCCGCTAAGGATATATGGGGCCTGCGGCTCTTATTCTATAATATTACAAGAGGGGGCTGACTATGTCATTGTTTAAAAAAAAAATAATGTATAGGGATCATCCCCCCCCACACACACACACACACACACAAACACACGCACACTCACTTTTACATGTGTACATTGGACATAGGCTACTTATATGAGGAGAGCAGATACTACCATTTGCCTTAACATGATATAGTAAGAAGTATGTAGGCTTACATCAGTAACTGAGTAAGGAGAGTGAACAGAAATTATTCCCCCCTCTGCTTCTTTCTCTCTGTAAACGTGTAGGGCTAGTTATTTTTCGGTAACTTACCCAACAACCAAAATCACTTACCCAAAACGGGCCTGAATCCTCGATAGCTCACAGGTTGATGAGCTAGACTTTGAGGGAACTACTTTAGCGATTGAAAAGTTCCGAACGCTCTAATGTACGAAATGTACATCTCCAGACCAAACAATACAAACACACTGCATTTAAACTAGCAACTACAGACTTGAACACATTAATCTCCATATAAAATCCACGAATTTGGTTGTTTTCTAATTAATCCAAATCTAACGATCAGTGTGCACAGAGAAACTCGCTTTATAGATCTGTTATGAGTGCAAGCAAACTCCCAAGGCAAGTAACTCTCGTACTCTGTCTAGCGACAAGAGTAGTTCCCCTTCCACATTTTCTGAACTGAGTTGCTTGAACAAAAGACTGCAATCCGACGGTTAGTTTTCGACAATATTTCAGTTTATAAACAGATAACACGCAACCAAATGCACACATTTCATCAATTTAAAGAACATATCACAGCGGTTTCATACACTATTTTGCCCCAGAATACTGAACTTCATACAGTTTTTAACGTTGGAACACGGGTGCAAAAGTTCGTCTGCTAGTCCCATTCGAAGAAAGAACATTAAGCGATACAAAAACATGAACAGAACACACACTATCTGCCTTTACCGCCACAGCAGAATAACAACATCACTGTGTACTTGAATTTAGTCCAAAACAGGGAAACTGACAAGAAGTGTTAACAGAATTGAATGATTTTCCCTGAACTATACAACCGCGCATTATTCAATCGCCTGCGCAGGTAGACTGGTTGAGTGAATAGGATTCGATCAAACTTTCGCACAAAAATTCCTCTTTTCTTTGAATAACTGAAGAAAGGAGGAATAAAGAGGTTACATACCTCGTCTCAGTGATAATTAAAAATAATGGTCTCAGTTCGCGGTCATGAAAAAGCTCGCGGAAGCTCGCATTTTTCATGATCCGCTAACTTCGACCATTATTTTCAATAATCACTGAGACTCAGCAAGTAACCTCTACATAAAATGATCAGGGGAAACTCAGCTATTCTGCCTTAAAACATGAAATCAGTGTTGACAACAAAACACGTGTTGCTGCGTACAGGTATTTGGCTTCCCATTATAATCAATTGATCAAGTCAAAAGCTTTTACATCAATTTAAAAACCACAACAAAAAACACGATTCTTTCAAGAACACGTAGTCGTACCAAATCGTCAAAGAAAACTCGGCTAGTCTACCTTAAAGGCTTACTAACTCGCTCCCGTGTTTACGATGTGTAGTTTGCCCACAATCGATGTCAAATGCATCATAAGGCCATATAATGACGATATGTCGCAATGCGCGGACCATATACATGCATTACAGCTTGTTCTAGCCTCTGAAAAAGTGAGGATGTCAACAAAGACGCGGAGTTATTTCCCTTGCGTCAACGTTACCTCTGTTGGCAAATCTATAAATAGGACGATCTAGATCAAAATAAAAATTCAAATATCTCAACATTTAAGGGGTCCTAGACCACAATATCTTGCAGGGAACTTAATTTAGCATGTCTCCAGCTGTGGGTAAAGCAATTAGCGTGAATAGTCATCAGCTTTCTATGCCTTTAAAACATACATTCAGCGTTAAAAACAAACACAAGTTGATGCGTACACCTATATTTGGCTGCACATGATCATCATCAAGATTAAAGTATGTAAATCAGTGAAAACAAGAAATTCCTCCGAGGTAGGAAAAACACCCCCGTCCTTACCATTCTCACTGCCACCAACTGAGAAGGTTATTTCCCTTTGACCATTAATATGTCCCTCTATAAGTCCTTGTAGAATCTTAATCCACCAATAACTCCCTAACCGTGTGTTTGACTGGTCCCAATTTTTGTAAGGACCGTCTCAGGAATGTATAGAACCTGTTCACCAAGTTTGGTGACGATCGGTCCGTTCATTCTTGAGATCTATATGCGAACACAAACACACAAACAAACAAACAAACAAACACATCGACCGAATCCTATACACACCCCTATACCGGGGGTGTAATGATAATCCGATTCATTGAAGAAACTTTGCTCTTCTGTATAGAAACCATAAAAATACTCTTTTCATTTATCACAACAAACCGTTAGCACGCACGGGCCCCTGTTTGAATAGGAGCGCTTGCTTGTCCCTTTTTGAGTGCAGGGGCGTGTGTTGTCATTTAGGGGCTCTGCTCACCTATGTAACTTCAGCAGGACCGACGACGCACTGCAGATGATCCCAGTCCGCTACTCGTTGCATGAAAGGAAAACAGGCCAAGTACTCGTCATAATCCCTATCGCGGCATAAATAATAGGCAGTGCGTCGTCTGTGCCGCAGAAACTGCGCAGGTATATTCTGCCCTTTACCACAATGAGATGCATACCTCACACTGTTGTCGTCCTCAGCGTGTTCGCTAAAGCCCGCTACTAACTACAGCCGAACCAAGCGGATCTATAGGTTCGGCGAACGTTGCACTACGTCATCAAATCAGGGGATACCCCTATTTTTGGGATGCAGCTGCAAATTTCGAGGTTCGCCGATTCACCCCGGCAAACCTTGCAGCCCGTCACTGTAACCATAGGCGAACTGACTTTTCATTGGTGGAATATGTGTGTATCTTCATCCTTGAAGAGAGACAATAATGGCGGCTATAACGTTGTCAACCGGTCACGAGTCTTCTCACGTGTTATGTCTTGATCATGTGACCGGTATCAACGACACATTCGTCGCTAGTTAGTACACCGAACAAGGCACGGTGTGTAACATTCGCCGAACGTTCGGCGAGCCCAGCCCGGCTTGGTTCGGCTGTAGTAGCAGGCTTAACCCTGTGTTGACCTGCAGGCTACATCCAGACCCCAGGACTGGACAGCGGTCAGCCTTACCTGCCCGTTATGTCCAGCAACCTCACTGTGTCCGGGCCGCCTGGTCATCGCCTCATGCTCAGCTTCTCTCACATGGACATCGGCCCTTCCTCTGACCACAGGCTCACTCTGCATCTCTGGGACCACCTGGGTGACGTCACGAGGGACAAGATGACGTTGCAGTTCTCAGGTGACGTCATACCAGACCCAAAAGTCTTCCGAGCTAATGTGCTGGAAGTTAGGTTCCACGCCGGAGCAGCGGGTGAAAGCAGAGGTTTTCGGCTGTGGTTTTCCTTTCACAATTCGTCGGCTCTGCCGAGAAATGTTTTTGCCAATCAGTGGAACTGTTCTGTACCGTTCTGGCCTGACTTTGAGCAACACTTTCCGTGCAACTTAGTGACGGACTGTGTGGGAGGGGAGGATGAGATGCGCTGCCCTTACACCGGACACTGTGGCTTGGGCGCTCTGACCCTGTCTGGCCGCTGTTACCACTACGTCATTCCCCCGATGACGTCAACAAGGTTCCGGTGGGATGACGCGGTTAAAATGTGCGCGTTACGTCACGGCGGGTACCTGGCCAGCCTGAACACGCCCGAGGAATGGCGTGACGTCATCGCTGTTCTCCACCTGCGTCGTTATGAATCTGTTTATGTTGGACTTCATAGCGCGGAGCGTCGCCTGCCTTTCATGTAAGAATAATACCTCTCCCTCCTTGCTTTACTTCACATCCTGGTCTTTCTCTCTTTCTGTGAATGCTTTTGTGCCTTTATTTGTAAAGCTGCATGTCTAATTTTAAATCCGGTCAATATTCAAGCGACTGCTTTATTGGGGACTTGGGCTCGAGGGGGAGTCGAGATAACAACGCTTTTTGTTAATCTACAGGACAGATGTGGTTTTTTTTTTCAACTTTAGATATAAATTGTTCCGAATAATATCCCCATCCGTTATTCTTTTTAACGATCAGGTTGTTTGATTACGTAATTTCCATCTGATTACAAACAGTTCAGACCGCTTTATAGCGACCGCGTTTTTGCTCGGTAGCTTAACAATTGATTGACGAGTTTGTTATTTATAATTCAGCTTAAAATTGAAATTGCACTGGTTGGGAGATGCAGGGTTCGGTTTATTAGTGCGCCCTGCGCCATTGGCGCATAACATCTGAAAATCTCCGATTAAAATTCCCTCCAGTGCGACAAATGGTGCACTGAGATTTCGTACCACTGCGCCACCACCCTGTGTACACACACTGTACATCGGAGTACAGCATTCGGCATGAGCAAAGAACAAGTCGCGTAAGGCGAAAATACAATATTTAGTCAAGTAGCTGTCGAACTCACAGAATGAAACTGAACGCAATGCAACGCAGCAAGACCGTATACTCGCTCACCGCTCACGGCATAGGCAGTGAAATTGACAAGAAGAGCGCGCGAGCGGGGTAGTGGTTACGCTATGCTGCATAGCACGCTTTTCTGTACCTCTCTTCGTTTTAACTTTCTGAGCGTGTTTTTAATCCAAACATATCATATCTATATATTTTTGGAATCAGGAACCGACAAGGAATAAGATGAAAGTGTTTTTAAATTGATTTCGAAAAAAAAATTTTGATAATAATTTTTATATATTTAATTTTTAGAGCTTGTTTTTAATCCGAACATAACATATGTATATGTTTTTGGAATCAGCAAATGATGGCGAATAAGATAAACGTAAATTTGGATCGTTTTATAAATTTTTATTTTTTTTTACAATTTTCAGATTTTTAATGACCAAAGTCATTAATTAATTTTTAAGCCACCAAGCTGAAATGCAATACCGAACCCCGGGCTTCGTCGAAGATTACTTGACCAAAATTTCAACCAATTTGGTTGAAAAATGAGGGCGTGACAGTGCCGCCTCAACTTTCACGAAAAGCCGGATATGACGTCATCAAAGACATTTATCAAAAAAATGAAAAAAACGTTCGGGGATTTCATACCCAGGAACTCTCATGTCAAATTTCATAAAGATCGGTCCAGTAGTTTAGTCTGAATCGCTCTACACACACACACACACACACACACACACAGACACACAGACACACAGACACACACACGCACATACACCACGACCCTCGTTTCGATTCCCCCTCGATGTTAAAATATTTAGTCAAAACTTGACTAAATATAAAAAGCTGGCCATGCCAAGTTTGTGTAACGTGCTATGATTAGCTGTTTAATTGATAATGCATTGTCAGGCATGCTACAGGCCAAAAATGGTTTCACCTGAAAGAAGCGCGCAGTGGCGAAGCCACAAGCCTGAGCCTGCGAAGCAGGCGAGCCAACTAGGGGGGTCCGGGGGCATGCCCCCCCGGAACATTTTTCAAAAAACGGTTAAAATCTGTGCAATCTGGTGCATTCTGGGCATCATTTTCAGGGCTGTAATAGTGTTGTGATCTTGTTAAAAATCCCATTTTAGCCTCCCCCCACCACCATTCAACACACCTCCAAACTGGTGAAAACAACACTACTGTAGACTAGTATGTATTCACCAGTGCGCTGCACTACAGTAGTGGTGTTTCACCAGTTTGGAGGTACACATGAAAAGGGTTTACAAGTAACAAAAGCATTGGAAAAGGTTACTGCAAAAAAACAAATGCAAGGAAAAGTAGTCACTCATAAGTCAAAGAAGGCACAGTTCTTTTTGCCGCTTTTGCCGGATTCGTTCTTCTTCGTGTCAGCCTTCTTTTTTTCCGGCAGGAAGGTGTTTTCAAGCCAAGCCCAACTCCATTTGTTCTTCACGCCGGAATCAAATGGTCCCGGCGAATTTCTCTGTACAATATCTGGGCGAAACATTTTGCCAAAAACGACGGCCTACGTCCGCAGAACTAGATCGGGAACGTTCTAGATTCAGAGCGGCAAGACCAATGACGGGCAACGCGCGTGCGCTGGCTTCAATGAGACCGGCGCCCGGTCGCGTTGCGCGATATTCACACGGATCGTTTTTGCGGAAATTTTTCAACTTCACCGGAATAAATTTGACTTTCCCGGATTTTGAAAACGGCTTTACCGGATTTCCGGCAATTACCGGAAAATTAGCATGCTTGATTGTATGCAGCCAATCCGTCACAATCAGTTATCTCGCTCGCATTTTTGTCTTTGTGAAAACAACAGCCGAGCGATTCTCGTCCATACATGAAACATGACCTCCTAATGAAAACAGTAAGATTATTGCCGGGTCAGCTAAGTTATTTATTTCAGCTGCATCGCCCGTCAACCTCACCGTGCAACGAAACAAAAGAAGGGCTGGCGGCGAAAACGGCGAACATCGTTTTTCGACAGCTTAGGATTCGGAAGAAACAACGGGTTTCGATGGAACGTTCTAAAAGAGTTGAATGAGGGGTTACCCTTGGCTTCGATACGATAACGGACTTGTGTTTCGTGAGGTATGTTAAAAAGGTGAAGAGTTCTGACTATTTTCTAACTACCATATTAAGAGGCATCTAACTATCAGCGACCACACACACACACACACACCGTCACACACACACACACACACACACACACACACACACACACACACACACACACACACACACACACACACACACACACACCGAGGCGGGGTTTGAAACTGTCCTAGGGTCAGTACAGTCATGACTATTGCAAAACTTGCCGAAAATACGGCCTAACCCTTCAGGTATCGCCACACCTGGCACTGGTCCGACGGGACTCTGGCACTCTTCTTCAACATCACCAACAAGGCGCAGGTCAAGGATTATGTGATGTGCAACTTACCCACCGCCGACTGGGTCTTAACAACTAGCCGCGATGGATATGCCTGGTACTACGGCAACTGCGCTAAAAAGCTACTCGGAGTCCTGTGCGAAGTCGACCCCACTGACAGTGAGCTGCAGCCAAGCTGGGAACGACCCCCGGCGGTAGTGCTGCCCAACGTCTCACACTCTCACTTCGGAGAGACTTTCTATCACTGTCCTGGCTTGCACTTCACGCACACCTTCTTGGCTTGTGACCTGAAGAGCGCATGCGCTGTAGAGTCTTACAATGACGTCTGTTCCGCTGAACTGACGACACTTCCGGTACATTTTGAGTGTGGGAGTGGCTTTGAGCAGATCCCGTACACGTTCGTGTGTGACCACCGATCTGATTGCAGCGACGACAGTGATGAGGATTTCTGTGTGTTCGGCACGTGCGACCCAGCCTTGTTTGACTGCGGGAACAAACAGGTCAGTCACTGTGGTTTGCTTGAAGGTAAGTTATTTTGTGTGTTTTTGTGAGTGTGGTTTCCGGGGGGGGGGGGGGTGACAGGGGGATGTCGCCCGTGTGTATGAGTATGTGTGTGTGTGTGTGTGTTCGTGTGTGTGTGTGTGTGTGTGTGTGTGTGTGTGTGTGTTCGTGTGTGTGTGTGTGTGTGTGTGTGTTTTCATTTACAGTTTAAGTCAAAACAAGTTTTTTCAAACAAATATTTCGGGTAGATTTTCGGGGATTACTAGTCTTCGACAGAGGCTCGGAAATACCTGAAAATCATCCCTCGGGAACATATGTAAGCTATCCAGGACTCAAAAGTGGTTATGCGTCACTACCGCGAGCGTTACAACCGCGTGTGACACTACCACGTGTAACACTATCGCGTGTGAAACACTACCGCGGGTAGCACTACCGCGTGTAACACTTCCGCGTGTGTCCCACTAACGAGAGAGAGAGAGAGAGAGAGAGAGAGAGAGAGAGAGAGAGAGAGAGACAGAGAGAGACAGAGAGAGACAGAGACAGAGAGAGACAGAGACAGAGGGAGACAGAGAGAGAGAGACAGACAGACAGACAGACAGACAGATGGACAGACAGACAGATGGACAGACAGACAGATGGACACACGCGCATGCAAGCCCGCGCGCACGCATGCACATACAAAATGTATATACATTTCGAGGATTTTTAATTTACAAAACATATTTGTATTAAAAGCAATACTGAATTAAAAATAAAAATGAAAAATAAAAAGATAAAATTTTCTCTGTCTTTCGCTCTCTCTCTTTCTCTCAGGTGTCAGTGTCAAATGTCACAATTGTTTCAACACACATTGAATTCAATGTTTCTGGCCACTGACCGTAAGAAACGAACCTTGACGTTTTCATCGTTATCATCGTCCTCGTTGTTTTCAGCCCGTTCGTACGACTGGATGATCGTCTGTTGATGGTCAAGAAACGTTTCTTTGACGCTGGGCCAGGGTGACCTCCTTCCATTTGAATTTTAACACCGTGCTGCAGACTTTGTTCCTTTTGGATTCCGGCGATGAATTTCCAGAGGGATAAATATGCCAGTTGTAGAGGATCTTGTCATTGGAGTAACGAGACTGTATTACCTCCATGGCTAAAGTTTGGACTGCAAATGATCGACAAACTTCACTCGGAATGCCTGAACACTAACTCACTGCTTCTAGGCCTATTCTGGGCTGTCATCTGATTTGAGCGCGTGTTCACACACTCAATTTCTTTTTTGCCCTCTCGCTTACTTTCACATATTTGTGAGAATGAGAACATTTCTTTCGTGATCCAAGACACACGCGGAAGTGTTACCCGCGGTAGTGCTACCCGCGGTAGTATAACACACGCGATAGTGTTACACATGCGGAAGTATTACACGCGGTACTGTTACTCGCGGTTGTATTACACTCGAGATTGTGTTACACGCGGTAGTGTTACACGCGGTAGTGACGCTCGCGGTAGTGCCCAGTACCCCTCAAAAGTGTGTAACCGTTTAACATGTCATGATTTGGGGGTAGGTATATAACGGACTTCTATGTGAACACTTACTGACGTAGTTGAAATAAATGTGTGACAAACATGTATAGATACGTACTTATGCTATCTGGTGTCAAGTCTGTGACGTAATCCAAATAATTTGGTGACGCGTTCTTCTGTTACGTGTCGCAGTGTTTGGGAACGCATGTCATCTGCGACTTCGTAGAAGATTGCGTCACTGGGTATGACGAAGACATATGCTCCGGAGTGTACGTGAACCGTGACCCCTTTGAGGAACAGACGTTTGTGACGAGTCCTCCGCCCCTTGTTGTAGACTTCACTGGATATGGAGGAGTCATCAGCAGGCCTCTACGACACGATGGGGATCTGGGCGAAGATGCTGACACCTGTCCAGGTGGTGATTTCAGTAAACAAATGTGTGTGTGTGTGTGTGTGTGTGTGTGTGTGTGTGTGTGTGTGTGTGTGTGTGTGTGTGTGCGCGCGCAAGGGCGCGTGCGTGCGTATGTGCCTGTTTGCGTTTACATGTGTGTGTATGTGAATATTTTCTTAGTTTTATGTCATTATTTTTGCGGTTCCTTTTTTATATTTAGTCAAGTTTTGACTGAATATTTTAACATCGAGGGGGAATCGAAACGAGGGTCGTGGTGTGTGTGCGTGTGTGTGTGCGTTTGTGTGTGTGTCTGTGTGTGTGTGTAGAGCGATTCAGACTAAACTACTGGACCGATCTTTATGACATTTGACATGAGAGTTCCTGGGTATGAAATCCCCATACGTTTTTTTCATTTTTTTGATAAATGTCTTTGATGACGTCATATCCGGCTTTTCGTGAAAGTTGAGGCGGCACTGTCACGCCCTCATTTTTCAACCAAATTGGTTGAAATTTTGGTCAAGTAATCTTCGACGAAGCCCAGACTTCGGTATTGCATTTCAGCTTGGTGGCTTAAAAATTAATTAATGACTTTGGTCATTAAAAATCGGAAAATTGTAAAAAAAAATAAAAATTTATTTAACGATCCAAATTTACGTTTATCTTATTCTCCATCATTTTCTCATTCCAAAAACATATAAATATGTTATATTCGGAATAAAAACAAGCTCTGAAAATTAAATATATAAAAATTATTATCAATATTAAATTGTCCAAATCAATTTAAAAACACTTTCATCTTATTCCTTGTCGGTTCCTGATTCTAAAAACATATAGATATGATATGTTTGGATTAAAAACACGCTCAGAAAGTTAAAACAAAGAGAGGTACAGAAAAGCGTGCTATCCTTCTTAGCGCAACTACTACCCCGCTCTTCTTGTCAATTTCACTGCCTTTGCCATGAGCGGTGGACTGACGATGCTACGAGTATACGGTCTTGCTGAAAAATGGCAGCTACTTGACTAAATATTGTATTTTCGCCTTACGCGACTTGTTTATCTTCAGCTGTGGGGTTTTACTATTATGTTTTATTTCATAACACAAGTAGCTGTGTGTGCAGAGAGCCACTTTCAGTGCGGCGAGAAGGGTTATTGTCTGCCAGTGTACGCGCGCTGTAACGGGGTGTGGGACTGTACAGACCGTGAGGACGAGAGCGACTGCGACAGCTACACGTGTCCCGGTTTCTACCGCTGTCGTGACTCGCTCATCTGTCTGCACGCGAGCCACGTCTGTGACGGCCATCACCAGTGTCCGCAGCGTGACGACGAACTGCTGTGCAACTTGACCTGTCCGGAGCAGTGCGTGTGTCACGGGATGGAGTTCTTCTGCGCTCAGCCCTTAAATGCACAGCTGTACCCGGAGTTACGCTTCCTGTACGCTGCTGGAACAGGGATGACCCCTAGAGACCTGGCCGACAACAGTCTGTTGATCTATCTCAGCCTCGCCCGCTGCTCCCTGACCCACCTCCACAACTTGATATTGGCCAACCTGCGCGTCCTTGACCTCAGTGACAATGACCTGGGGTGGCTGAGAAGTGACCAGCTCAGCCGGAGCGCTAACCTCCATACCCTGGTGCTGTCGGGGAACCCGCTTTTCAGCATCACCGCTGACGTCAGGCTGCCCGCAGTGAGAGTTCTGGACGTGTCCCGAGTGGCTATCGAGGACCTTGTAAAAAATCTCACTTCTGTCTTCATCGGCCTGCACTCTCTGAACGCGTCGAACTGCGGAGTGGACACGGTCCAGTCTCCAGGCCTCGGGCCTCTCAGCCAGCTGCGTATCGTGGACCTCAGAGGCAGCGACCTTCTGCATTTCCCACCAGAGCTACTGGCCGGCTTGACCCGCCTTGACACACTGCACGCCGACAACTACAAGCTGTGCTGCCAGGCCGTCCTCCCTGCCGGCTTCAACCCCAACCACTGCCACGTTCCACCTGATGCCATCTCGTCGTGTGAAAGTCTGCTGAAGACGGACCTGTTTCGTGTCATCACCGCCGTCTTCTCTGCCGTGGCTGTGCTGGGCAACCTGGCCAGTTTCGTGGTGCGAGTCTGTGTGCAGAAAAGTGGCGGCAGTCTGGGCTACAGTGTCTTCGTGACTCACCTGAGCGTGTCTGACTTGCTGATGGGCGTGTACCTCGCCATCATCCTCGTGGCCGACTGGTGGTACCGCGGGGCCTACGTGTGGGAGGACGAGACGTGGAAAGCCAGCGTGGCGTGTCGCCTGGCCGGGGTGCTGTCTCTCACGTCCAGCGAGGTGTCTGCCTTCGTCGTCTGTCTCATCACGCTGGACAGGCTCCTCGTGCTTCGCTTCCCCTTCAGCCAGCTGAGGTTCAGCCCGCGCTCTGCCCACGTGGCCTCCGCCCTCGCCTGGCTGATTGGCTTCACTCTGGCGTCTGCGCCGCTCCTGCCGTCTCTGGCGTTCTGGCGCTTCTACGGCCAGTCTGGGATGTGCGTGCCGCTTCCTGTTGTGTCGCGGAACGACTTTGCTGGCTACGGATACAGCTTCGGGATCATGATAGTGATGAACTTGGGACTGTTCCTGCTGACTGCGCTTGGCCAGGTCTTCGTGTACCTTTCCATCCGAGCCAGCGCCATCTCGACCAGCGACAGCACCAGAAAGTCCAAGGACCTGACTATCGCCCGGCGCCTCACCGCTGTGGTGGTGTCCGACTTTCTCTGCTGGTTCCCCATCTCTGTCTTGGGTGTTCTGGCCTCCAGAGGGGTGTCTCTACCTGGGGAGGTGAGTGTGGCTGTGGCCATCTTCGTGCTGCCGCTCAACTCGGCTCTCAACCCTTTCCTCTACACGCTCAATACCATCCTGGAGAGACGGCGTCAGGAGAGAGAGAAACGCCTGCACCAGCGTCTGCTGTCCGCCATGCGCAACACAGGTGGAGGTCACGGGGTCGTGTCGCCCTCTGTGACGTCAGAGATCGCTATGGAAACGTTCTCCAGCTGGCTGGTTAGAGGGCTGGTGACGCGTGAGAAGGTTACGATTGTCTTGGAAGAAAATACCGGCGATGCGGAAAAGTAACCCCAACAAATACTGCTCTTGTGTGCGTGTCTTGCTTCTGAGCTGGCCTGGCCCTCTTACGGGGCTTGTGGTGCACCAAAGTAGACTCTTCTTGGCAGAACAGCTTCTGTTAAGCGTTCCCATGACATGGTGTTTATGTCCTTCGTGAACTAAGAAGTGTTAATTATGTGTTAATTCCTTCGTTCCCCACAGCGTTCTCTACAAGGCAGCCCTAGCCACAGATGGAACATAATATGAATGTCTAATACGTCCCTATTCTTTATTTCTATACATAGCAAAGTATGGCAGGCTTGCTTGAATCTTCTGTTGGCTGTTTCTGCCTGGTTGTTGTTGTTTTTGTTGTTGTTGCTGCTATTGTTGTTGTTATTGCCGCCGCCGCTACTGTTTAAGTTACACTTACCTTCGTCTCGACTTCGGCGATGTTTCTCTCACTGGAACATGTTCGAGTTGACCCGAGAGTAAATGCTAAAAATCAAAGTCATACAAACAAAGGAACATATAAACAAACAACTGGAACAAGTTGACCTTAGAAAAAATGCGGACAATCAAAAGTCATACAAACAAACGAACAAACAACACACACACACACACACACAAACACACACGCACACACACGCACACACGCCACACACACACACACACACACACACACACACACACACACACACACACACACACACACACACACACACACAGACGAACGAACGAACAAAAACAGTCAATCCGTGTTCACGGCAGAGCTGGAGGCGATGGTAAAACAGGCGACGGGTGCAATGGCCTAATGGATAAGACACTGGGCTCCCAAGTGGAAGGCCGTGGGTTCGAATCCCGGCCGCGTCTGATAGGTTAAGGGTGGAGCTTTTTCCGACCTCCCAGGTCAACTTATGCCCAGCCCTGCTAGTGCCGTATCTCTCTTATAGTGTGAACACGCAAGCACAGTACAAAGTGCGTACGGAAAAGATCCTCTAATCTACATGTATGACAGAGTTTGGAAGGTTACAGAAACACGCAAATTTCAGGCATGCATCCCCCAAAAGCGGTATATGACTGCCTAAATGGCGGGGGTAAAAACCGGTCATACACGTAAAAACCGTGTGAGTTTCAGCCCATGAACGAAGATGACGGCAAAACAGACAAAGACCAGCCCAGGAAAAAAGTAAGAAAGTGTCCATGAGCTCCTTTTCTTTTCCGGGTCCTGTCCTTTTCTGTACCACTCGTTTCTCTGACATATTTACATGATTGTGTCTGCCTTTTGTGTTTGCTTGTTCGCTTGCTTGTTTGTTCGTTTATTTTCGTTTTCAACTCTCAGAAGTTGTTTTGCTTACACACAGTGTCATGTCTGTTGATATTCTAGACTGCTGCGCCCCACCCTAGCACACAAAGCACCTCTAGAAGAGAGACAGAGACAGATAGACGGAGAGAGAGAGAGAGAGAGAGAGACGGAGAAAGAGAGAGAGAGAGTGTGTGTGTGTGTGTGTGTGTGTGTGTGTGTCTGCCTGTGTGTGTGTCTGTCTGTCTGTCTGTCTGTTTGCTTGTCTGTCCGTCTATTATGGCTGTGACAGACTATCAATACGATCTCTCCAGCACCTTCCAGCTAGGGAAATCCACTGTGTTGGTGCCACGAATGATTACGTGTTATCGATGGCAACGAACTCAGAAGAACCCTTGCAGTAGAAGTGAGGCAGTTGGCTGGATTACTGTCCTTGTTTCCCCGCTGAAGTCATCAAACAAGCTTTCAAAGGACCGGACAATTCAAATCCCGTATCGAGCGTTAAAATCGTTATCCACCGAGTCAGTGTGGATCCAGTACTTGTTGTATCTTTCTTCGCTTGATGTCACAAGAAGTCTTAACCACGTTATCCAGGGCCGGATCTGGGGGGGGGGGGGGGGTAAAAAGGATGGACACAATTCGACATCGGCTATCGCCATTCTGCTTCGATTTGCAAGTATATTTCTTTGCCAACACACTTATACATCTAGTTGTACACATCCGTCAGTTTCGCGAGACTATGTAATTTTGCTAGTGCCGTATCTCCCTTAATGTGAACACGCAAGCACAAGACTAAGTGCGCACAGAAAAGTCTGTAATCTATATGTCACTTATACATCTGGAAGTAGAAATCCGTCAGTTTCGCGAGACTATGGAATTTTGCGCTCTCCAGATGGTTCTACCGCAGCGTCGGTTATGACTGGAGTGACGGATACGGGAATTGAAGTCCCTCCTGCACTAAACACATGTGACATGTGACGTCGGTCTGTCTAACCTGATTTTAGATTAGACATCTAAACTCTAGAGAGTCTGCTTCGTTTGCATAGTCATCCTGAAAAAATAGCTGTATGAAAATCGTGACGGTCCGAGGAACAATTAAGTCACTGCCACGTCTGTACTTGTAGGTGTAAAGAAAACAACTTAATTGTTTGTATCGTTCCCATTAATGGCAAAAAGCGTTCATTACCAATTAGTGACAGTTTTATCGGTAAGAACCTATCAAGACTGAAGACTTTCTAAATCAGAGAGCCTGACTGTCCTCTGTATTTGGTCTTGTCACTCATCATTATTGTTTTATCTTCGGCAAGTTTCGTCATTAAAAGCACATCCACATTTATGCAGAAATAAACAAACACACACACACACACACACACACACACACACACACACACACACACGGGCGCGCACGCTCAAGCACGCAGACACGCACGCTCAAACACACACACACACACACACACACACACACACACAGACGGACACACGCACGCACACACACACACACACACACACAGACGGACACACGCACACACACACATACACACACACACACACACACACACACACATGGACGTCGATTGGTCTCGGCGAGAGGGAAACTTCTTTCTATTTTAGGAAATAGCTGCTGAAAGTTTCTTCAAAAGGACAGACCAGGCTGGAACATGTTTAGTCCTGTTTTAGCTAGTCCTTAATAAGCGTTTTGCCTCTAGAACATGAAGCCTCTATCCATCTCTCTGTTGGAAGTTGCACAATTCCTCAAACAGACAGACCAGGCTGGAACACGTGTAGTCTTCCTTTCGGGCCGCAAGTCTGGGCATGGAAACATCCGGTCCCAAGCAAAAGACTCCGCTAGCAGAGAAAACACGTTCTCCACAGAGATCAAGAGGCTGACAAAATCTGTAAAGCGGGTAGTGAGCTGAACCCAGTCTTCTATCCCAAAGCCAAACAATTCGTCAACACCAATTGCACAAAATCTGAAGGACACCAGGCTACAGGATTTGGGGAGATGGCAGCATCTTGTTCTTGTTCTCCTTCTCGTTTTGTTGTTGTTGTTCTTCTTCTTTTCTGCTTTTTCAGCGTTCGATGTCGATGGCCATACTCCAGTCCGGATGTAGTCGCAAAGTGAAAGGTCGTAGACAGGTCTCCAGAGTTCGGTCTGCAAACAACCATCATTTCACTACGAATAGACCACTGCCGACACCTGCCTAACTGCACTGCCGACCGACTATCTCTCTCTCTCTCTCTGTCACGCACAACAATGTGGATGTGGAACAGGAGCATAGGTGCCAAAATCACACGCTTGTGATGACACACATGTGTCCATCTGGGGCTGCCTTGTAGAGAACGCTGTGTAGAACGAAGGAAGACATTATTACTACTTCTCAGTTCACGAAGGACATTCACATCACGCTTTTTGAACGCACAACAAAGACAATCTGTTATGCCAAGAAGAGTCTACTTTCGTGATCACAAGCCCCATAAGAGGGCCAGGCCAGCTCAGAAGCAAGACACGCATGCTAGAGCATTTGGGGTTACTTCTCCTCTTCACCTGTTCTTTCTTCCAAGACCCTCGCAACCTTCTCCCGCGTCAGTAGCCCTCTAACCAGCCAGATGGAGAACGTTTCCATGGCGACCTCTGACGTCACAGATGGCAACACGACCCCGTGACCTCCACCTCCGTCGCGCATGGCAGACAGCAGACGCTGGTGCAGGCGTTTCTCTCTCTCCTGGCGCCGTCTCTCCAGGATGGTGTTGAGCGTGTAGAGGAAAGGGTTGAGAGCCGAGTTGAGCGGCAGCACGAAGATGGCCACAGCCACACTCACCTCCCCAGGTAGAGACACCCCTCTGGAGGCCAGAACACCCAAGACAGAGATGGGGAACCAGCAGAGAAAGTCGGACACCACCACAGCGGTGAGGCGCCGGGCGATAGTCAGGTCCTTGGACTTTCTGGCGCTGTCGCTGGTCGAGATGGCGCTGGCTCGGATGGAAAGGTACACGAAGACCTGGCCAAGCGCAGTCAGCAGAAACAGCCCCAAGTTCATCACGATCATGATCCCGAAGCTGTATCCGTAGCCAGCAAAATCATTCCGCGACACAACAGGAAGCGGCACGCACATCCCAGACTGGCCGTAGAAGCGCCAGAACGCCAGAGACGGCAGCAGCGGTGCAGACGCCAGAGTGAAGCCAATCAGCCAGGCGAGGGCGGAGGCCACGTGAGCAGAGCGCGGGCTGAACCTCAGCTGGCTGAAGGGGAAGCGAAGCACGAGGAGCCTGTCCAGCGTGATGAGACAGACGACGAAGGCAGACACCTCGCTGGACGTGAGAGACAGCACCCCGGCCAGGCGACACGCCACGCTGGCTTTCCACGCCTCGTCCTCCCACACGTAGGCCCCGCGGTACCACCAGTCGGCCACGAGGATGATGGCGAGGTACACGCCCATCAGCAAGTCAGACACGCTCAGGTGAGTCACGAAGACACTGTAGCCCAGACTGCCGCCACTTTTCTGCACACAGACTCGCACCACGAAACTGGCCAGGTTGCCCAGCACAGCCACGGCAGAGAAGACGGCGGTGATGACACGAAACAGGTCAGTCTTCAGCAGACTGTCACACGACGAGATGGCGTCGGGGGGAACGTGGCAATGGTTGGGGTTGAAGCCGGCAGGGAGGACGGCCTGGCAGCACAGCTTGTAGTTGTCGGCGTGCACGGTGTGAAGACGGGTCAAACCGGCCAGTAGCTCTGGTGGGAAGTGCAGCAGGTCGCTGCCTCTGAGGTCCACGATGCGCAGCTGGCTGAGAGGCCCGAGGCCTGGAGACTGGACCGTGTCCACTCCGCACTTTGACGCGTTCAGAGAGTGCAGGCCGATGAAGACAGAAGTGAGATTTTTCACAAGGTCCTCGATAGCCACTCGGGACACGTCCAGCACTCTCACTGCGGGCAGCCTGACGTCATCGGTGATGCTGACCAGCGGGTTCCCCGACAGCACCAGGGTATGGAGGTTAGCGCTCCGGCCGAGCTGGTTACTTCTCAGCCACCCCAGGTCATTATCACTGAGGTCAAGGACGCGCAGATTGGCCAATATCAAGTTGTGGAGGTGGGTCAGGGAGCAGCGGGCGAGGCTGAGATAGATCAACAGACTGTTGTCGGCCAGGTCTCTAGGGGTCATCCCCGTTCCAGCAGCGTACAGGAAGCGTAACTCCGGGTACAGCTGTGCAGGGAAGGGCTGAGCGCAGAAGAACTCCATCCCGTGACACACGCACTGCTCCGGACAGGTCAAGTTGCACAGCAGTTCGTCGTCACGCTGCGGACACTGGTGATGGCCGTCACAGACGTGGCTCGCGTGCAGACAGATGAGCGAGTCACGACAGCGGTAGAAACCGGGACACGTGTAGCTGTCGCAGTCGCTCTCGTCCTCACGGTCTGTGCAGTCCCACACCCCGTTACAGCGCGCGTACACTGGCAGACAGTAACCCTTCTCGCCGCACTGAAAGTGGCTCTCTGCACACAAAGAGATACGTGTGTTCTGAAATAAAGACTAAAACCCAAGAGCTAACGATTAGAAATATTTAGTAACCGTAAGAAAAATTAAATAAAACTAAGAAAACATTCCCAAACACACACACACACACACGTAAACGCATACGCGCACGCGATGCACGCACGCACGCACGCATGCATGCACACCCCCACCCCCCCCCCCCACACGCACACACACACCCTCCCCCCACACACACCATCTATGAAACAAAACTGATAACATGAGAAAGTACGGTAGCCGGCACGGTAGAATTATGAAATGAATTAAGCTATTAATACTAAAAACAAGGGGCAACGGAACAAGAATCCCGCGCACATTGCAGTAATTTACTGAAATCTCCACCTGGACAGGTGTCAGTGTCTTCGCCCAGATCCCCATCGTGTCGTAGAGGCCTTCTGATGACTCCTCCAAACCCATTGAAGTCTATCACAATGGGCGGAGGACTCGTCACAAACGTCTGTAGCACGAAGGGGTCAAGGTTCCCGAGTACTCTGGAGCATATGTCTTCGTCATACCCAGTGACGCAATCTTCTACGAAGTCGCAGATTACATGCGTTCCCAAACACTGCGACGTGAAACAGAAGAACACGTCACCAAATTGTTTGGATTACGTCACAGACTTTGATTACGCCTTCATCATCTTGATTTACACCACATAGAGCCATTTAAGTATGTTTGTCATCATTTTCACGAGATTTCATTCATAACCATCTGGGTAACAACAAAAAAACACTTGTTGCCCATGTAACAATACGAGGTGGTGAATGGGTTTGAGCTTTCAGGCGAAACGTGGATTGTCAAAGTAAAAGCCAATGAGGCTGATTATTTGATGTGTGGAACCATCGCGGCTTTGGATTCGTGTTTCCGAGGATTATGACTGCAAGCATTCACTCTCAAAGACCCAATCAATTTTTATTTTATTTTATTTATTTATTTATTTATTTATTTTATGCAATTTATATCGTGCACATATCTCAACCACGGATTCAAGGCGCAGGGATTTATTTATGCCGTGTGAGATGGAATTTTGTACACAATATATCACGCATTCACATCGGCTAGCAAATCTCAAGCCTATTAGGGCGAGCATTCACCTTTCACGGCCTATTATTCCAAGTCACACGGGTATTTGGTGGACATTTTTATCTGTGCCTATACAAATTTGCTAGGAAAGACCCTTTTGTCAATCGTGGGATCTTTAACGTGCACACCCCAATGTAGTGTATCAATGTTGATAATTACCGCGGTGACACATGGTTGTCCGGTAAACAAAAAGCAACATGGTTTCCGCGGTTTTTCTCACTGTGGTCCCATCGTCTAGAATGAACTGCCCTACAATGTCAGAAACAGTCAGTCGCTCCCCTCTGTCAAAACCAACCTCAAGAAACACCTTTTCAAACATTTCGTAGATTAGCTCTAAACAGTATTCTCTATGAGCAGTTAACCTGGCGTGTGTGTGTGTGTGTGTGTGTGTTTGTGTGTGTAGGGGAAGGGCTCCTAATATGGACCGGCTCCTAATAAGGACTACCTCCTGTTCTGACAAACTAACGGCGCTAGAGCGCTCAAAAAATGTCATTGGCTGTATTCACCCTCTCTGGATAACTTGCACATGTCAAAACAGTTGCAGAAACACAAACCTCAAAACCGTTTGGCTTTTTCTCTTTTTACATTTAGTCAAGTTTTGACTAAATGTTTTAACGTAGAGGGGGGAATTGAGACGAGGGTTGTGGTGTATGTGTGTGTGTGTGTGTGTGTGTGTGTGTGTGTGTGTGTGTGTGTGTGTGTGTGTGTGTGTGTGTGTGTGTCTGTGTCTGTGTGTGTGTGTCTCTGTGTGTGTGTAGAGCGATTCAGACCAAACTACTGGACCGATCTTTATGAAATTTGACATGAGAGTTCCTGGGAAGGATATCCCCGGACTTTTTTTCTTTTTTTCGATAAATACCTTTGATGACGTCATATCCGGCTTTTTGTAAAAGTTGAGGCGGCACTGTCACACCCTCATTTTTCAATCAAATTGATTGAAATTTTGGCCCAGCAATCTTTGACGAAGGCCGGACTTCGGTATTGCATTTCAGCTTGGTGGCTTAAAAATTAATTAATGACTTTGGTCATTAAAAATCTGAAAATTGTAAAAAAAAAATTTATTTTTAAAACGATCCAAATTTACGTTTAATTTATTCTTCATCATTTTCTGATTCCAAAAACATATAAATATGTTATATTAGGATTAAAAACAAGCTCTGAAAATTAAAAATATAAAAATTATTATCAAAATAAAATTTCCGAAATCGATTTAAAAACAATTTCATCTTATTTCCTGTGGGTTCCTGATTCCAAAAACATATAGATGTGATATGTTTGGATTAAAAACACGCTCAGAAAGTTAAAAAGAATAGAGATAAAGAAAAGCGTGCTATCCTTCTAAGCGCAACTACTACCCCGCTCTTCTTGTCAATTTCACTGCCTTTGCATCGAGCGGTGGACTGACGATGCTACGAGTGTACGCTCTTGCTGTAAAAATGCAGTGAGTTCGGTTTCATTCTGTTAGTTCGACAGCTTGACTAAATGTTGTAATTTCGCCTTACGCGACTTGTTTTCACTTTTGGCAGGGTTCACTCTAAATTTGCCGTCTAAAACGGACTCGTTTCTGTCCACAGCCAAAGCTTTTATCACACACAAATTGCTATATATGACAGCTAAGACCGTATTTGTTACATTTTAGCAGTGTTTACCCCGAGTTTCTACTGGAAACAGAAAATAATAGCAAAATCTCAAAGTATGTGTGAGTCCCCTAATATGGACCACCTTCAACAAATCGAAGAAAACAAAAGCTAAAGGCTATTTTCATTAATTCATTAAGAAGCTTGCTGGAAATAACCTATAACTAGCCCTCGAGATTTAAAACAAAATATAACAAATAGTCTTCTTTTCGTGGAAGTTAATAATTTCACTTATTTTCACTCTGTTTTTGATAAACTTCTTTAGTTTCCTGGTGTGCTTCAAATAATGCTCCTATCAACCCGAAACAGATAAATCTAAAGCATATTTTAATTAGTCTGACTTGCACACTAAGTTGTATCATGTTATTTTGAAGTATAGGGGGCTTTTTACAGTGATTCGAGAAGGCCGCTTCACTGGTCCATATTAGACGCCCAGGCCCCCGAAAATGGACCATTTGTGATTTTTTCTGTATTTAATTTTTGCTGAATATCTATCAGAGCTATGTCACTCTAATTAGGCCTAACGGTTAACCTAAGAGAGAAGGACTACCAAACACAAAATGAAACTTCTTCGCAAGAAAACAAGCTAGTTATCAGCATGAAACAAAAGGTGGTCCATATTAGGAGCCCTTCCCCTATATGTGTGTGTGTGTGTGTGTGTGTGTGTGTGTGTGTGTGTGTGTGTGTGTGTGTGTGTGTGTGTGTGTGTGTGTGAACACTCTAGTTTGTGCACGCATGTTGTGAGTTTCAGTCTGTTGTGTGTGTTGTTCGCGTCATTAAACGTGCATTCAGTGGTGCACTGTTAAACTATTTGTTTCTTAGTATTAGGCACACAAAAAAAATAGTCTGTTTACGGTAACCCGACCGACCCTATTTTTTTCGCGCGACCCTAGACTTTTTTTTGGCATTTGGGAAAAAAAAAATAATAAAAAATAACGTAAAAATATTGGTTTTTTGAAAAAAAATAAAAATAATCCCGACCTACCGACCCTATTTTTTTTGGCCTATGTTACCGTAAACAGACTTTTTTTTTTGGCCTTACTATGCATGCACGTATGTTTTGCATACATGTATATCGTGTGTGTGCTCTTTAATCTGATAAATATTTTCCTTTTTATATGAGACATCAGTAATGCAAATTGTAGTAGTTGTATATTACCCGCTATTACGAGCTAGTCGTGTGACAGAGAGTTTTCTTGCACACGAGACTGTAGATGTTTCACGACGGCTTTAGCCGGAGTGAAACAGCAGCAGTCGAGTGTGCAAGAACACTCTCTGTCACACGACTAGCTCGTAATGGCGATTATGTCTCACAGCTTCAACAGAGGAGAGAACAAACACGTTTTGCGTACTCACGCTTGATAAACCTAAACACAGGAGCAGCCATTGTGGAGAGATCTACTTTTTGACGAAAGTGAACGAACAACTATGAATGACGTCTCGGTATATGTGAATGACGTCACAGTCATCGTCACAGTCTGTATCTTTTGAAGCATTCCATTCTTCATGACGTCTTTCTGTGTCTGCATCCGCGAAATGTTTGTTCTTTCCGGGGTCTTTGTCATCTATGTTCAGAACTCTGTCCTTCTAGTTTCAGACTAACAGGCCTCCTGAGCGAGCCACTTTCCAAGGGAAGCTAAACTCGCGTATGGAAACAGTACTGTAGTCTGGGATGCCGTTTTCAGTATTCTCAGCGTTGAAGAATTTGTAAAGAGAAGACACGACAACAGCAGGAGAAATAAAAGTCGTGTGTGCATTTTGGGGCTTTTGGAGGGACGATTTCGAGTTTGAATCCGTTCTTGCACATGCTCCAAAGCGTGTAACATACAATCTTGCACACGTTTGCTTTAGTAGTGGCAAAGAAGGAAAGCGTGTGACATTACCTGCTATTCAGACTCGGTCGTGTGACAGACGTTTTCTTCCACACGAGATTACGTTGATTGTCTAACAAAGCCGTCAGACATCAGCTAATCGAATGTGGAAAAAACCCACTCACAAACACACAAAATAACTTACCTTCAAGAAAACCACAGTGACTGACCTGTTTGTTCCCGCAGTCAAGCGAGGCCGGTTCGCACGTGTCGAACACACAGAAATCCTCATCACTGTCGTCGCTGCAATCAGATCGGTGGTCACACACTAACGTATACGGAATCTTCTCAAAGCCACTCCTGCACTCAAAATCAACCGGACGTGACGTCAGGTCAGCGGAACAGACGTCATTGTAAGACTCTACAGCGCATGCGCTCTTCAGGTCACAAGCCAAGAAGGTGTGCGTGAAGTGCAAGCCTGGACAGTGATAGAAAGTCTCTCCGAAGTGAGAGTGTGAGACGTTGGGCAGCACTACCGCCGGGGGTCGCTTCCAGCTTGGTTGCAGCTCACTGTCGGTGGGGTCAACTTCGCACAGGGCTCCGAGTCGCTTTTTAGCGCAGTTGCCGTAGTACCAGACATTTCCATCGCGGCCTGTTGCTAGGATCCAGTCGGTGGTGGGTAACTTGCAGTTGTAGTATTCCGTGTCCAGCGCCCTGTTGGTGATGTTGAAAAAGAGTGCCAGAGTCCCGTCGGCCCAGTGCCACGTGTAGCCGTACCTGAAAGGTTAGGCCGTGTATTGCAATTGTCATGACCGTTCTGACCCCCTCCCCCCCCCCCTCCCCTTCGCCAACCAACTCGCAACAAGTGCAATTTCAATTTTAAGCTGAACTATGAACAACAAACTGGTCAATCAATTTGTTAAGTTTCCGAACTAAAATGCAATTCGTCAGGCAAATATTGTTTGACAAAAGTGTCAATGACTTTGAAAGAAAAACGCGGTCGCTCTAGTACAGCCATTACTTATTCTTTGGCAGACGAAAATAACGTCATCAAACAACGTACGGAAATATCATTCGGAAAAAGTCATATTTAAAGTTTTAAAAAGTACACCTGTCCGTTTTTTTTGTGTGGTTTTTTTTAAATACACCTGTCCGGTTGGGGGGCCCGGTTGGGGGGCCCAGCTCAGGTGGTAGAGCACTGGACTTGTGATCGTAAGGTCGCAGGATCGAATCCGGGCCGGGATGGACACAGATTCACAGACGGTATCCATCTCCCACCCCCATGTCACCACGATGGCACGTACAAGACCTCGGTCATTTTGCCATAAGTGCAGATGGCTGGTACGTACCACCACACCACGCATACATAGAGAATACTACATGGCTTGCTGTGTCGTACCAGATTTACACGAGTTTTTTTTTTATATTGAACTGCGAGCGAAAGCGAGCTGTTTACTATTTGAAAAAGCAACGAGTGTAAATCTGGTACAACACAGCAAGCCATGTAGTATTCTGTTTATCCTACATACTGTACTTACGTGTATTTTACTGAAAATGTCTTGCAGACGAGGCAGCTAAATTGAAGACGCTTGTTTTGGAAGCTCGATCTCTTCTAAAGCCTCGTGCAATCTATTACGTCAAAGCAAAGAAACGTCACTTTGAAAGTGTGGCGTGACGTGTCAGTTCTAAAGATTCATCGAGGGTAATTAGCGAGCGCAATTTTTGTTTCTATAATGACGTTTGTCTCGGTGACTTTGGCATCATAAGCAGTGGAAAAACAGGTCCCTGCCAGACTTGCTTGACATGACCTCATTTACATGATATACACACGTGTCTTCTTCTTCTTCTTCTTCTTCTTCTTCGCTCATGGGCTTAGACTCCCACGTACACTCGTGTTTTTGCACGAGTGGAATTTTACGTGTATGACCGTTTTTACCCCGCCATTTAGGCAGCCATACGCCGTTTTCGGAGGAAGCATGCTGGATATTTTCGTGTTTCTATAACCCACCGAACTCTGACATGGATTACAGGATCTTTTCCGTGCGCACTTGGTCTTGTGCTTGCGTGTACACACGAAGGGGGATAAGCCACTAGCAGGTCTGCACATTAGTTGACCTGGGAGATCGGAAAATTCTCCACACTTAACCCACCAGGCGGCCGCGGCCGGGATTCGAACCCTCGACCTTCCGATTAAAAGGCCGACGTCTTACCACCCCGCCACAGCGCCCGTCACACACGTGTGATTTGAACGATTATTATCTCACGGGTATCCCTCTCACGTATGTAGGATAAACTTGTGTATCTTATCTAAAGTCGGATTCAAACCCGGGAACATGCCCATAATGGCTTTGTCGTGAGGGCGTAAAACTTGAATTTCTCTCTTCCCCTGTCCGGTTGGTTTTAAGAAAATCGTTTTATTCTCAGCTCCCTTTCTCGCCCAAGTCCGCAGCAAAGCACTCACTCAAATATTAACTGAATTTAAAACTAGACGTGCAGCTGTACAAATAAAGGCACAAAAGCATTCACAAAAAGAGATAAAGACCAGCAGGATATATGAAGAAAAAAGAAAGGAGGGAGAGGTGTTATATTTACAGGAAAGGCAGGCGAGGATCTGAACTATGAAGTCCAACATAAACAGACTCATAACGACGCAGGTTGAGGACAGCGATGACGTCACGCCATTCCTCAGGCGTGTTCAGGCTGGCCAGGTACCCGCCGTGACGTAACGCGCACGTTTCAACCGCATCCTCCCACCGGAACCTTGTTGACGTCATCGGGAGAATGACGTAGTGGTAACAGCGGCCAGACAGGGTCAGAGCGCCCAAGCCACAGTGTCCGGTGTAAGGGCAGCGCATCTCATCCTCCCCTCCCACACAGTCCGTCACTAAGTTGCACGGAAAGTGTTGCTCAAAGTCAGGCCAGAACGGTACAGAACAGTTCCACTGATTGGCAAAAACATTTCTCGGCAGAGCCGACGAATTGTGAAAGGAAAACCAGAGCCGAAAACCTCTGCTTTCACCCGCTGCTCCGGCGTGGAACCTAACTTCCAGCACATTAGCTCGGAAGACTTTTGGGTCTGGTATGACGTCACCTGAGAACTGCAACGTCATCTTGTCACCAAGGTGGTCCCAGAGATGCAGAGTGAGCCTGTGGTCAGAGGAAGGGCCGATGTCCATCTGAGAGAAGCTGAGCATGAGGCGATGACCAGGCGGCCCGGACACAGTGAGGTTGCTGGACATAACGGGCAGGAAAGGCTGACCGCTGTCCAGTCCTGGGGTCTGGATGTAGCCTGCAGGTCAACACAGGGTTGAGGACAACAACAGTGTGTGTTCTGCATCGCACGGTGATAAATTACATGCCCGGCCGCCCGTATGTACACATACAGAGGCAAGCAAGCTCTCCTGTTCAAACACATGCCCGCACACACGCACACGCACGCACGAACACACGCACACGCGCGCACGCACACGCGCGCACGCACACGCGCGCACGCACACGCACACACGTATACACACAGATACACGCGCACACACATGCACATAAACACACGCACGCACGCACACACGCACGACCGCACTCATGCACGCACGATCACACACACGACCGCACGCACATACGCACGCATGCACACACAAACACACACACACAAACACACACACTTACGCATACACGCACGCATGTAGGCATACAAACACACACACGCACACACACACGCATGCACGCACATACACACACACAAACACACACATACACATGTGTGGTGAGATACGTGCGCGATATAAATCCTCGTAAATAAATAAATAAATAAAATAAATAAATACACATACACACACAATACATATATATATATATATCTGATTTTCAGTCTAAACTACCGACGTCTATGTTGTGCCAAAGCGATCGAAATTCGGATTGTATAGATCAGATGTTGCATTCCAAATTAGATCTTCTGCATCTGCCGACGTTTTAGGAGTTAATGAACATCACCTGCTACCACCAAGACGATGGGCTTAATAGCAAAGTAGGGCTAACTAACGGTTCTCGCACATAGCAAATACAATTCCATGTGAAGATTTACATTTAAAGTATGTTGTGACTCATTTGCATTAACATTGTACTATTAATTGTCTAAGGTTTGTAGTGCAAAGTCACGTAATTGTCGATCCTTCAACCTGAACCCGAAATGCCTCCACCAGAGACATACATACATCTATGTCTCTGCCTCCACTTACCTCTGAAGTGAGTCAGTTTTCTTTTTCTTTTTCATTTTCATTGTCATTACTTTATTGTCCAATCGCTGGTAAATTCAGGTCGCTTTCTCCCAAATCCAGCGGGCGTGTGCGTGAAATGTGTACTGAATCAGCCACCTGAACTTATGGCAGAATGACCGAGGTCTATGACGCGCCATAATGGTGACACGCGGGTGGGACATGGATACCGCCTCTGAGTCTGCACATAAAGTTTTCAACCCAGCCCGGGTTCGAACCCGTGACCCGCGGATCTTATGTCCTGTAATCTACCAACTGAGTTAGCGGGCTATAGAATGCTTTCATGGTTGATAGAACAGCAAATATCTGAAGCCACACAGTTTTGCTGGAGTAGTTTATGGAGAATGGCTTAATTTTGTAATTAAACTGCATGGTGTCATAGTAAGTTGCCAATCAAAAAACCGATAAACAAAGGAAAGTGAGCGCTTCAAATGCAAACGACATGTATAATAGAGTGAGAGTTACTGGAACCATTCTCCTGGTGCCTGGGAGAATAACAAGCATTGAAATGAACAAGCAACTTTCATTCTTAAACTAATTTTTGCAACTGATGGAGTTTCTTACCTTTTTGTTCCGTTACTTGAACCTTTTCCAGCCCAGGCAGCAAGGACCTGGAAATGGCGGTGAAAGTGATCGCGAAAGAAAACGGCACGTTCCACCTTGTCTGAATGATACGGAATCGCAAGCAGCGTGTTGTGGAGTACATCGTGGGCACTGACTGTTGCCACAGATCAATGACGATTCTTTGATTCCCTGAACATATCTCCAGAATCTTTAACCTGTCGCTGTCAATGATAAGCTCTGAGCTGCTGCACCACGCGTTGACGTCACTAAAGTCCAAGCGAGCGATCGTGTCCGGAGGCAGAACGACCTCAAGCATGCACGTTCTGGAGAACAGCTTGTCCTTTGCAGCCCGTGTGGAATTTGTACTGCTGGGGTTGTACTGGTAAGCAACTACGCCGCTGGAAGCGTAGTAACCGCGAATACTGCCGAAACACTCGCTGACGTTTTGTGACGTGAAGACCAGATGATCGTATGAGAAGTCTCCGTCATCAACAGAGCATGCTTGAACAGAACTCCACACTGACGTCATAAGCACGACACACAGCAGTGACGTCAGTGTAAAATAACTGAACACCTTGCAGTTGGACACTGTGCAAGTCATTGCGCAAAAGGCGTTTCGCTGTTTCTGCCTCATATACTGAACTTGTTCGCGCGTAGATAGTTGGCTTCTTCTTTTCCAATCTCGAGCCAAGACGTTATGCACGAATCGGAACAGTTCTTCGAAAATCAGGAGCGGATATTCATTGTTTTCATAAAACGCAATACGGTAAGTATATCGCGTTGAATATAAAGGGACCTACACATCTTGGTGTTGGGAATCGTGACACCACGCACGAAGAATACAATGAAGTTAGTGTTTGAAGCCCCGGTTACTTATATTTAAAATACTATATGTTACATTGTATAATACGCATCACACCTGACTTTGTTTTCACTTGTCTTAATTTTATGCACCTTGGACTCATTTGTTAGATTGCAGGTATGAATATTCAAACAGGTTCCGTCTCATAAAAACATTTCCTAATTCGGGTCCATTTGCTACTTTGCAGGTATGAATAATCAAACAGGTTCCGTCTCATAAGAATAATTCCTTATTCACACGCATTTAACTAATGAAGATATCTGTGGACCATTTTCGAGTAAATCATCGTACATCTAAACCAAATTACAGCGAATGTCCACAGGAGCTCTTGGCTAGCTGCCTTGTGTTTCTGATTCAGAAATCCTTCCAACACAGTCACAGGTTGTGAGCATCTTTAAGACGGAGTTAATAGGAGTCGTATCTAATAAGAGCAACAATAACGAGAGTGAAAGTTATTGGCTAACCATCCACCATTAACCGTATCGTTAATTAAGCATAGTCACTACGGGTACATAAATTCGTACTCACTGCCGGTGCAGGGTGTTGGGCATTAATAAACCCCTGCGATATATTTATGTCTTACGTCTAATACGCGAATTGCCCGCGTGAATAATTAGCAGCATTTATTTTCGCCAGCTTTTATGGAGTGGCTTAGATTATTGTTTGCACTGAAAGTGAGAGTAAGGAGCGTGACATTATTGGTAATGATGTAAGGCTGTGTGGGGGCGGGGTGCAGGGTGGTGTGTGTATGTGTATGTGTGTGTGTGTGCGTGCCTGTGTGCGTGCGTGCGTGCGTGTGTGTGTGTGTGTGTGCGTGTGTGCGTGTGTGTGTGTGTGCGTGTGTGCTTTGTGTGTGTGTGTGTGTGTGTGTGTGTGTGTGTGTGTGTGTGTGTGTGTGTGTGTTTGCATGTGTCTGTTTCTGCGTGTTTATCTAATTATGATTCAAGCAGTGTTTGTTTTCTGTTGTACGCTGTGAGTGAGTGTGTGTTCGTGTGTTTACGTGTGTTCGTTTGTTGGTGTGTGTGTGTGCGTGTTTGTGTGTGTGTGTGTGTGTGTGTGTGTGTGTGTGTG
>NC_090257.1:34074168-34111366 GCF_037325665.1 Littorina saxatilis
CAATTATGAACTTGTGAGAGGAACGAGTGGTACAGAAAAGGACAGGACCCGGAAAAGAAAAAGAGGACAAGGACACTTTCTTATTTTTTCCTGGGCTGGTCTCTGCCTGTTCTACCATCGCCTCGGCCGCCAACGTGGATTGTGTGTGTGTTCGTTTGTTTGTGTGTTTGTTTGTGTGTGTGGGTTTTTTGGGGTTTTTTTGGTTGGTTGGTTGGTTGGTTGGTTGGTTGTTTGGTTGGTTGGTTGTTTGTATGACTTCTAACTTTAAGTATTTAATGTGGGGTAAATTTGAATCTTTTCCAGTGAGAGAACCATCGCTAATGTCCAGACGACGGTAAGTGTAACTAACAGTGGCGGCGGCAACAACAACAACAACAACAACAACAACAACAACAGCAGCGATATTAACGCAATCCAAAGCCAGTGAACCCTGCTCTGTAAAATTTTGGTCCCACAAATATAACATTTGCATTGACGAAAAGTATTGGGTCCTGGCAAGGGCATGTACAAGCGAAGAAAGATTAAAGTTACTCCAATGGAAAATTTTACATAATATTTATCCCACAAATATTTTATTGCATAAAATGAGGTTAAAAGAAAATAGTTTATGTAGTCTTTGTAATGAAATGGATTATATTGAACACTTCTTTTGGAAATGTAGCAAAATGAAATTGTTTTGGGAAAATGGTAGAAGATGTATATTTATTTGTTAATACGGGAGAAAATATTATATTAACAGAAAAAGATGTATTGTTTGGTTATTCTCCAGAAGTGCAAACCCCCATAAATAAAATTATTAATCATATTTTGCTCATTTCAAAAATGTGTATCAGTAAGTATAGATATGGTAGGCCTATTGATTTAAATGTGATGTTAGGATATGAATTAGCGTTGAGATATTTCAGTATTGTGTAAATGTTGAAGGATGAATGATGATACGTTGTAGACGGATGCTTGAATTTTTTTTGGATTAAAAGCCCCACAATGATGTGCTTGGCAAATTAAAAATAACAAAAAAAACAACAGCAGCAATCAGACAGGAACAGCTAAGAACAGATTCAAGTAGTGCTAGCCTGCCATACTTTGCTATGTATGGAAGTAAAGTGAAATGACGTATCTGATGTTCCATCTGTGAAGTATTTCCGACACTCGTATGACTGTCGTGGCGCACCAGGCTCTGACGGACGCACTTACCGAACTCTCGCATTAGTACTAGTACTAGTCCTGAAGGCTACAGGCCCCAGACTTTAGCACCAACTACTCTTACAACAGCACTGGAGGGTTGTTCTGTAAAGGTGCCTCCAAGTGAAAACCATCATGTTAGCCACCACCAATCTGTCTGGGAGTGTGTAAGGATTAAGAGCATCCTTCGACAAGGATGAATACTGATGCACACTGCTTGAGTGTGAAATACCATGCACGAATACCGATGAACATTTATTGGGCGTGCACGAAAACAGAGGAACAGTGATTGGATTTGTATGTAGCTGCACGAATACAGATGAACACTGAATGGGTGTAAATGATCCCGCTCGAATACATAATTATATAAACACTGGCTAAACAGGAGGCCGCCTACACGAACACTGATGATCACTGATTGAGTGTGAAACAGCCAGCGCGAATACAGATGAACACTGATATTGTGTGAAACAGACAGCACGAATCCAGATGAACACTGATATTGTGTTAAACAGCCAGCACGAATACAGATGAACACTTAATGAGCGTGAAACAGCCAGCACGAATACAGATTGACACTGATTGAGTGTGAAACAGCCAGCACGAATACAGATGAACACTGAATGAGTGTGAAACAGCCAGCACGAATACAGATTGACACTGATATTGTGTGAAACAGCCAGCACGAATACAGATTGACACTGATTGAGTGTGAAACAGCCAGCACGAATACAGATGAACACTTAATGAGCGTGAAACAGCCAGCACGAATACAGATTGACACTGATTGAGTGTGAAACAGCCAGCACGAATACAGATGAACACTGATATTGTGTGAAACAGCCAGCACGAATACAGATGAACACTGAATGAGTGTGAAACAGCCAGCACGAATACAGATGAACACTGAATGAGTGTGAAACAGCCATCACGAATACTGATGAACACTGATATTGTGTTAAACAGCCAGCACGAATACAGATTGACACTGATTGAGTGTGAAACAGCCAGCACGAATACAGATGAACACTGATATTGTGTTAAACAGCCATCACGAATACAGATGAACACTGAATGAGTGTGAAACAGCCAGCACGAATACAGATTGACACTGATATTGTGTAAAACAGCCAGCACGAATCCAGATGAACACTGATTGAGTGTGAAACAGCCAGCACGAATGCAGATGAACACTGATATTGTGTGAAACAGCCAGCACGAATACAGATTGACACTGATTGAGTGTGAAACAGCCAGCACGATTACAGATGAATACTGATTGAGTGTGAATGAGCATGTAAGAGTACAGATTAACACTGATTGGGTGTGAATGAGCGTGCACGAATACGGAGGTGTATCAAATAAAGGAAAAAGACATCCATACAACCGTTTTGGTGCCTGTAGCAGAGGGGACGGCAAACAAGGCCATTATGTCTCATTGCATTCAAGGTCAACATTATACCGTCACCGACAGTCGTGCAATGAACACCATACAAGGGCTGATATCACTGTAATGTGAAAATCTCTGAGCATTTCGAAATGTGTCCATTTTGGCCAATTCTGGCTCTCGAGTGTTGGGATGAAAGTTAAAAGGGAGGGATTGCTCGGAGGTAAGCGCATTGGGGAAGAGTGGGGGCGGTGGGTGGGGGGGGGGGGGTCAAAGGCAAGTTGGTTGGGAGGGAGGATGAGGGAAGAGGCAGACGGAAAATAAAGAGGATATGTGTGTCAATTTAGGTTCCTGACAGTTACAGCAAAAAAGAACTTAGACGGCATCTATCTGTTCATATCTGGGGGTGGGGGGGGGGGGGATAGTCAGTCAGTGTCACTTTATCTTGAAACACGGACCCGTGCAACGTACTGTGATCAGCGAGTCCATGTTAACAGAACGCAAAAAAGAATGTAGCCACAATTTACTTATTTATTGATTTAAAAATATATAACTTTATATTTTCATTTATTCATGACATTAATCTATTTCTGAAATTATGTAGATGTATCTATTTATTTATTTATTTATGTATTTATCTATTTATGTGTGTCGTTGATTATTTATCTATTTCTTTGCTTTATTTATTTGTTTTACCAAATTTGATTTTATGGTGATACTTATTAAGCTACTTGTAAGCTACCTTCAACACCGTGAGCCTTTTAGTTATCTGTTTGCTCGTTTTCTCGATTTCTTTCTCATGTTATTCTTTGTTGAATGTATAGAAAAGTTAAGAAGATAACCACATGAGAAGAAACAAAGAAAGAAACAAACAAAACAAACACAAAACGAAAACAAACGACGAACAAGAAAAGAAGAGAAGAAAAACCATCACTATGGGCAAATTCAGTCTTTTCCGAATTCATGCAACTTTAAAAGGTCAATTTTACAATACTCTGTTCCGTTAGACCAAATAAGGCAGATTTCACGCATCACGTATGAAGAGAAGAGTGGGTGTCCACTTAACTCTACGTTATTGCTTCATCGCGACTCATCACTTGTACTGATATATAATGAGTGTCATTGACTGCACTTAGGTCAGTAAAAATGAGAGTATAGGAATTACTGACCATTTGTGTCCCAGTTTAAACTTGTAAATTGAGCAGAGTATCACCGATTGTTCTACAGACAGTAACATGAGAGAATAGGAATTACAGACCAGTTCATTGTTATACATTGAGCAGCGTATCGCCGAAAGTCCCGAAAGTCCCACAGACTTAGGAATTACTGACCATTTTGTGTCAGAGTTTTAAATTGCTGTGGTGTATCAATACTACTATAGAGTGTCACCTGCCGGGCTAGAGGCAGTTAAGTTGAGAGTGTATGAATTACTGAATATTTGTGTCTGAGTTGAAATTGCTGCATAGTTTTGGACGCTTGTGCTTTTAACGGTACCTTCAACAAGTGTCACCCTAGCTACGGGGGAAATAATTTGAAAGCAGAAATTACTGAACAGTTGTGTGTAAGTTTAAATTGTGTTGCATCGCATTGTGTCACAGTCGGACGATTGTACTTTTAACGGTACCCTCAACAAGTGTCACCCCCAGGACTCGGGGGGAAATAATTTGAGAGCAGTTATTACTGAACATTTCTGTGAGAGTTGAAACCATTGCTTTGTGTGAGAGTCGTGGCATTGGACTGGTGACCATGAAGGCTGCTCGCTGCATTGCGATGTCGATTGTGTTTGCCTTCGCTTTGAGGAATGTCGCTCACGCAGGTCAGATATTGCCTTTTTTTTTCCTCGTGTATTTTTAGTTTTGGTTCAGGTCGCTGCGTGCCATTGGATGAACTGTTGATTTTTGTGTGTGAATAGGATCCAGTGTTCAGTTAGGCCATGCATGTCTTTCACTCCCTGGCATTTTTCTTGACTCATCTCGGAGAGGCAGACTGAGATACGGTATCCATGTTCCTCTCCCGTGTCACTACAGTGTTTACGTAGAAGACCTCGGTCATTCTGCCATAAGTGTTGGTGGCTGATTACACCTAAACACGCGTACACCTGGGTAGCGCGACTCTTGTTGGTTGTTTCGCTTAATGTACCATTTTGTTATATGTCTGGTGCCAGCGCCAAACGTGCTACGACAGCGGAGAACTCAGATGGAATGGTTCGACCCCATGGACAACGTGACGGAGGCAGACTTCTATTCCTTGACCGCCGCCATGGCTGCCATGAGTAAGTGTATGCCATGAGTAAGTGTATGTCATGAGTAAGTGTATGCCATGAGTAAGTGTATGTCAAGAGTAAGTGTATGCCATGCGTAAGTGTATGTCATGAGTAAGTGTATGCCATGAGTAAGTGTATGTCATGAGTAAGTGTATGTCATGAGTAAGTGTATGCCATGAGTAAGTGTATGCCATGAGTAAGTGTATGTCATGAGTAAATGTATGTCATGAGTAAGTGTTTGCCATGAGTAATTGTATGTCAAGAGTAAGTGTATGCCATGAGTAAGTGTATGTCATGAGTAAATGTATGTCATGAGTAAGTGTATGCCATGAGTAAGTGTATGCCATGAGTAAGTGTATGCCATGAGTAAGTGTATGCCACGGGTAAGTGTTTGCAATGAGTAAGTGGACGCCATGAGTAGTGAGTAAGTGTATACCATGAGTGAGTGTACGCCATGAGTAAGCGTATGTCATGAATAATTGTATGACATGAGTAAGTGGATACCATTAGTAAGTGTATGTCATGAGTAGATGTATGCCCTGAATGAGTCTACGCCATGAGTAAGTGTATGCCATGAGTAGGTGTGTGCCATGCGTAAGTGTATGCAATGAGTAAGTGTATGTCATGAGTAAGTGTATGCCATGATTAAGTGTATTCCATGAATATGGGTATGCCAAGAGTAAGTGTATGTCGTAGGTGTAAGCCATGAGTAAGTGTATGCCATGAGTAAGTCTTTGCCATGAGTAAGTGTATGTTATGAATAAGTGTATGTCATGAGTAAGTGTATGCCATGAGTAAGTGTATGTTATGAGTAAGTGTATATCATGAGTTAGTGTATGCCATGAGTAAGTGTATGTTATGAGTAAGTGTATGTTATGAGTAAGTGTATGTCAAGAGTAAGTGTATGCCAAGAGTAAGTGTATGTCGTAAGTGTATGCCATGAGTAAGTGTATGCCATGAGTAAGTGTATGCCATGAGTAAGTGTATGCCATGAGTAAATGTTTGCCATAAGTAAGTGTATGTTATGAGTAAGTGTATGTCATGAGTGTTTGCCATAAGTAAGTGTATGCCATGAGTAAGTGTATGCCATGAGTGAATGTATGCCATGAGTTAGTGTATGCCATGAGTAAGTGTATGTGATGAGTATGTGTATGTCATGAGAAAGTGTATGTCATGCGTTAGTGTATGTCATGAGTTAGTGTATGCCACGAGTAAGTGTATGTCATACGTAAGTGTATATCATGAGTAAGTGTATGTCATGAGTAAGTGTATGCCACGAGTAAGTGTATGTCATGATTTAGGGTATGCCATGAGTAAGTGTATGCCATGAGTAAGTGTATGTCATGAGTAAGTGTATGCCATGAGTAAGTGTGTGCCATGAGTAAGTGTATGCCATCAGTAAGTGTATGCCATGAGTAAGTGTATGCTATGAGTAAGTGTATGCCATGAGTAAGTGAATGCCATGAGTAAGTGTATGCCATGAGTTAGTGTATGCCACGAGTAAGTGTATGTCATGAGTAAGTGTTTGCCATGAGTAAGTGTATGCCATGAGTAAGTGTATGCCATGAGTAAGTGTATACCATGAGTGAGTGTACGCCATGAGTAAGCGTATGTCATGAATAATTGTATGAGATGAGTAAGTGGATACCATTAGTGAGTGTATGTCATGAGTAGATGTATGCCCTGAATGAGTCTACGCCATGAGTAAGTGTATGCAATGAGTAAGTGTATGTCATGAGTAAGTGTATGCCATGATTAAGTGCATTCCATGAATATGGGTATGCCAAGTATAAGTGTATGTCGTAGGTGTATGCCATGAGTAAGTGTATGCCATGAGTAAGTCTTTGCTATGAGTAAGTGTATGTTATGAATAAGTGTATGTCATAAGTAAGTGTATGCCATGAGTAAATGTATGTTATGAGTAAGTGTATATCATGAGTTAGTGTATGCCACGAGTAAGTGTATGTCATGAGTAAGTGTATATCATGAGTAAGTGTATGCCATGGGTAAGTGTATGCCAAGAGTAAGTGTATGTCGTAAGTGTATGCCATGAGTAAGTGTATGCCATGAGTAAGTGTATGCCATGAGTAAGTGTTTGCCATGATTAAGTGTATGTTATGAGTAAGTATATGTCATGAGTAAGTGTTTGCCATGAGTAAGTGTATGCCATGAGTAAGTGTATGCCATAAGTTAGTGTATGCCATGAGTAAGTGAATGTCGTGAGTAAGTGTATGCCATGAGTAAGTGTATGTCATGGGTTAGTGTATGTCATGAGTTAGTGTATGCCACGAGTAAGTGTATGTCATGAGTAAGTGTATATCATGAGTAAGTGTATGTCATGAGTAAGTGTATGCCACGAGTAAGTGTATGTCATGATTAAGGGTATGTCATGAGTAAGTGTATGCCATGAGTAAGTGTATGTCATGAGTAAGTGTATGCCATGAGTAAGTGTGTGCCATGAGTAAGTGTATGCCATGAGTAAGTGTATGCTATGAGTAAGTGTATGCTATGAGTAAGTGTATACCATGAGTAAGTGAATGCCATGAGTAAGTGAATGCCATGAGTAAGTGTATGCCATGAGTAAGTGTATACCATGAGTAAGTGAATGCCATGAGTAAGTGTATGCCATGAGTAAGTGTATGCCATGAGTAAGTGAATGCCATGAATAAGTGTATTCCACGAGTAAGTGTATGCCATGAGTTAGTGTATGCCATGAATAAGTGTATGCCTTGAGTAATTGTATGCCGTGAGCAAGTGTATGCCATGAGCAAGTGTATGCCATGAGCAAGTATATGCCATGGGGACAATGCATAGTTCATAGCGTGCAGAGATTGCCCAAGCACATCAATTAACATTTCAATTATACGAGGTATTATTCAATTAACGAAATGATCAAACCTGTTTTATGAATGTCTCAATTCACTTATCATTTAAAGTAATATATCATTTAAAGGGCCAAACCTTTAACTGGTATCACTTGCAGAGATGACGTCATTAGATTGTTGGACATTTTTGGAGACATTACATTCAGACCATTTTCGGCCACGAATATCCCTTCAAATAGAAGAAGTTTTCTAAGCTCTTTTAACTCTAAACATTTGTTGGCGAGTTGAGACCATTTTAGGAGAATACCTTTAAGTAGAACAAGTTTTCCGAGGCATTTCAACTCGTGCGAAACTCAGTGAAAACCATGATAGGTAGCTTACATCACTCTGTTCTCGAACCACAGACCCACCGCCGGAATGGCAGGATGCCTCGGCCCAGGGGTACCGCCCAGGTCGCGCCACCACCACCCACAGTTGCAACCACATCTGCGGCGTGCCCTCCAACCTGAGGAGTTCTTCTTACATGAAGCCCAGCGGTCTGTCTCGATTCTACCAGAAGTACACTGAGGCCTACGGTATACCTGTACTAGGTAGGATACATCATTTGGGTACATATGCACTGGGTGATTAAAGTTCCTCCCACTGACCACTGTTTTTTTGCATAAAGTTGTGAAGGTGTTGGATTGACAGCCAGGGTAGATACATCATTTGGGTATATATGCACTGGGTGGTTATATCCATTGGGTAAGCATGCACTGAGAATGTTCATCATCTTGGCGTACCGACCTGCACTAGGGTGGGTATAGATCCCTTGGAAACACTGGGTAGGTACGTATATCGCTTAGGCAAACCTGTTGTTGATTGATGTTAAACAAGCAGAAAACGGTCTTGGAATTTTGGCATAACGTAACTCGATTCTTGGCGATTATTATTATTGTGTGTGTGTGTGCTATAGACTAGATAAATCATTCTGCATACGAAAAATTTCTCAAACATACGACGGACAAATGATACATTATTTAACAATCTTTTATCTTTCTATCCATACCAGGTACACATATATATATGTTACAGTTAATCTGTGAAACCAGGGAATACGTGTATTAACTAAACTATTTTAGGTAATAGATGAATTAACTGGGTTTTTTCCGTCAGTTAATTCATGTATTACCTAGTAAATACACGTATTCGATGGTTTCACAGATTAACTGTATAACATATATACTATTTCCTAATAAAAATAATCAATTTTGGCCTTCTGCTGAAATGAGTTACGCCAAGATTCCATGACGACGTCAACATGGAAAACTGGTCTTAGATCCTGCATGGGTTGTACGAGATACAAGTAACACAACCCTAGAATTTAAAAAAACCACCACCTTCTGTTTCACATTTTCTTCTGTTTCTCTTTCGCTGTCCCAGGAGATCTGATATACAAAGGGAAGTAAGCACTCTAAATGCATACGACATGTGCAACGGAGTAAGCGAGAGTTGTACGGAACCTTCCTCCTGGCACCTGAGAGAATAACAAGCATTGAAATGAACAAGGGACTTTCATCCTCATTAGGTAATTATTATTATCATTGTTTCTCGGCGAACGTGAGAAGAAGAATCATTGTTTCTCTCATGTGCCAGGAGACAGGTTCCGGATAACTCTCACTTACTCGATCCATTGCACATTGAGTGTATGTTGCTAGTTTTAGTGAATGTATTTTTAAATGCTGTCCAGTGTCGTCTTTAAATTGATGTCGTTCATCGGTTTGCATAGATCTATGCGTGTGTTGGTGTACATGGCTTGATTGGATGTTTCTTAACGGCAATGTCAAAACAAATTCCCAACCTTGGGCAATTAAAGATTCTGTTTGCTGTATTCTGTATTGTGTATGTCGGAAGCATTTACAGCGCTTATTTCCCTTTGTTTATCAGATCTTAATTTGCTTTAAAATTCTCTGTCCCAGGGTCAAGCCGCGTGTCGGACAACGCCATGAAGAGAGCGTGCTACGTGCTGCGCTTTCTCTTCGCTGACCACTCGCGCGTCAGACAATCGTACTACGCGCGGTCAGGGCGTGTCGCGGTCATCGGGGCCAACGAACGCACCACGGACATTCCCGAGCACAGCTGGCTTGGAGACTCCTGGAACCAGAGGGCAAGGGGTCTGGGCGCTACGGACGGTGCCCCCGTGTCTACCTGTGGGGAGGAGAACATTCTCTGTTTCAGGTAAGTTTACATGAAGTACTTGGTATATGTTTTAACCAGAGGGGCAGGGGTCTGGGCGCTACGGACGGTGCCCCCGTGTCTACCTGTGGGGAGGAGAACATTCTCTGTTTCAGGTAAGTTTACATGAAGTACTTGGTATATGTTTTAACCAGAGGGGCAGGGGTCTGGGCGCTACGGACGGTGCTCCCGTGTCTACCTGTGGGGAGGAGAACATTCTCTGTTTCAGGTAAGTTTACATGAAGTACTTGGTATATGTTTTAACCAGAGGGGCAGGGGTCTGGGCGCTACGGACGGTGCCCCCGTGTCTACCTGTGGGGAGGAGAACATTCTCTGTTTCAGGTAAGTTTACATGAAGTACTTGGTATATGTTTTAACCAGAGGGGCAGGGGTCTGGGCGCTACGGACGGTGCCCCCGTGTCTACCTGTGGGGAGGAGAACATTCTCTGTTTCAGGTAAGAGTACATGAAGTACATCATTATTTTGCATAGGTTGCCTGTGCTTCTACCTGTGGAGAGGAGAACATTCTCTGTTACAGGTAAGTTCACATGAAGTATATATGGCATAGATTTCCCGTGTTTCTACCTGTGGGGAGGAGAACATTCTCTTTAACAGGTAATTTTATATGAAATACATGGCATAGGTTGCTCGTGTTTCTACCTGTGGGGAGGAGAACTTTGTTTGTTACAGGTAAGTTTACATGAAGTTCATGGCGTAGGTTTTAACTAGAGAGTCAGGGGCCAGTGCGTAACGGACGGTTCCTCTGTTTCTACCTGTGGCAGATGAACATTCTCTGCAGGAGTGACCGTTGGAAGGACGAAGACATCATGATTCATAAGTTTGCTCACTGCTTAGCGCCAAGTAACTTAACAGTGACCTACTTTCCGTTGTGCGTGGCCTACTTTCCGTTCTGTGTTTCACGTGCAGGAGTGACCGTTGGCACGACGAGGACATCATGATCCTCGAGTTTACTCACGGTGTGCACTTGCTTGGCGCCAAGTAACTCAGCAGTGACCTACTTTCCGTTGTGCGTGACCTACTTTCCGTTCTTTGTGTTTCACTTGCAGGAGTGACCGTTGGCACGACGAGGACATCATGATTCACGAGTTTGCTCACGGCGTGCACCTGCTAGGGGCCAAGTATGCTATCGGAAACTGGCAGTCCAGGCTGCAGAGCTTGTATCGCTCTGCCAAATACAGCAGTAAATGGGCCAACACCTACTCCATGTCCACGCAGGACGAGTACTTTGTGAGTAGAGCGAATGTAGTCCCTCACTTCTTTGTGTGTCCTGTAAACTTAGAGTTGCTTGTATATCAAATAACCAAAGGGAAGTAATCGCTCTTTATGCATACGACATGCGTAATAGAGTAAGTGAGATTTGTACGGAACCTTTCTACTGGCACCTGAGAGAATAGCAAGCATTGAAATGAACAAGCGACTTTCATCCTCAAAAAAGGATGATCGTCGCAAGCTCATAATATATGCTTGTGGATGAAAGTCGCTTGTTCATTTCAAAGCTTGTTATTCTCTCAGGTGCCAGGAGAAAGGTTCCGTACAACTCTCGCTTACTCTAGTACGCATGTCGTATGCATAAAGAGCAATTACTTCCCTTTGGTTATTTGATATCTTAACAACGCTCTGCCTCATTTCGTTTAAGATAATATTGTTTATCCCACATACGTGAGAGAGACACTCGTGAGATGAGATAATAATCGTTCAAATCACACGTGTGTATATCATGTAAATGAGGTCATGTCAAGCAAGTCTGGCAGGGACCTGTTTTTCCACTGCTTATGATGCCAAAGTCACCGAGACAAACGTCATTATAGAAGAAAAAAAATTGCGCTCGCTAATTACCATCGATGAATTTTTAGAACTAACACGTCACGCCACACTTTCAGAGTGACGTTTCTTTACTTTGACGTAATAGATTGCACGAGTCTTTAAGAAGAGATCGAGGTTCCAAAACAAGCGTCTTCAATTCAGCTGCCTCGACTGCGGGACATTTTCAGTAAAGTAAACGTAAGTACAGTATGTAGGATAAAAACAGAATACTACATGGCTTGCTGTTTCGTACCAGATTTACACTCGTTGCTTTTTCGTTCGCAGTTCAATATTTAAAAAAACCAACTCGTGTAAATCTGGTACGACACAGCAAGCCATGTAGTATTCTCTATTTTTGTATTGTCTCTTCAGCAGTGAGTGCATTTCAAGACTGATGCAAGTTAGTTTCCTTTTTCAGTTCACATTGTAAACTCCATGCTTAGAACTATTTACTATGGCTGCCTAAATGGCGGGGTAAAAAAACGATCATACACGTAAAATTCCACTCGTGCAAAACACACGAGTGTACGTGGGAGTTTCAGCCCACAAACGCAGAAGAAGAAGAAGAAGAAGAACTATTTACAATCAGGTCTATCACTGTGAAAAGAAGGTTTTAAAACGTCCTCACTTTCAGCTTAGCTTACAGGGTAGCACACAATAACAATAAAAGTGTACTCAAAATAAACATGGACAATCAAATATAAGAATATATTTACGGTGAGTATATTTGTTATTGTTATCTTGTTATGTAGTTCTACTCACCTGCGGAATTGTTTTCTTTCAGCGTAGCGTCAAGTAAACATGACGCTGGTTTACCACAGTCTTAATTGTAAATGTTGGCTGCTGTTGTTTAATAATGTTTACCTTATACAAGTTATAGAACTAGTCAATCTGAAGAGCCGCATCCCTTTTTCTTAAACATTTTCCACGCGCACCACCCATTATGATCCTCACAACTTCTGGGTGTAATTTCTCCAATGCAGTTCAGTAATCCCACCTGTTTTTTTGTTGCAACTTCTGAATGTGGAGGTTGGTTGGTTGGTTATTAGTTTAATAGCGTTTCTTTAGCTGATATATTACTACTCGAGACCAATGCAAGTTTCCGAAATGTGGAAATATACAGAATGTTGTTACTAAATTTGTACTACTCAATCTATATTTAAAATGTCTTAAATTCATGAATAATGTAAAACTTTCTTTAAAAACGTCTTACTAAAAATATGGTACGCCACTTATGGTTGTTCTGCAAAACAACACCAAGGTGTTTGTACTGATTCACTCGACGTCCCTTTCTTAGTAATCTTCAAGATTACTGTGTTCCAAGGAAGCTGTTTCAAGGTTAGCAGTGTCCGAAAACTGTTACAAGGTAACACCATTTGCAGTCGGAAAAAACCCAACTTTGGCAGTGTCTTAAAACTGAGAGAGGTAAAATCGCGCTGAAATGCGCCAATATTGACTTTGGAATTGGAATCATTCCGTAAACGCCATGTTGATCTCCAAGGGACATAACTACATGGTGGACTGTTGACGAAGAGAGTAACGTTGGGATACTGTTTTTGAAGTTGCCTTCCTTCTTTGTTTTTACTTTTCTCCCAGGCTGAGGGCGCACAGAGTTTCTTCGACTGCAACCCGTACTACGCAGTGTCTAACGGCGTCCACGGCCCCATCAACACACAAAGCAAACTGCGTTCCTACGACCCCGGTCTCTTCCGTCTGGTCTCCGATGTCTTCCCTTGTAACAACACATATCTGCTACGCTGCAAGCACTCACGGGGTAGGTAAGAGTTAATTTGAAGATTAATTTTTCTGTATTGAATTTTAGTTTCCATTTATCCATTTGTGACTTTCCACCACTGAATGAGTCGCATGTCACCTCGCGCGGGGGGCGGGGATGTAGCTCAGTCGGTAGCGCGCTGGATTTGTATCCAGTTGGCCGCTCTCAGCGTGAGTTCGTCCCCACGTTCGGCGAGAGATTTATTTCTCAGAGTCAGCTTTGTGTGCAGACTCTCCTCGGTGTCCGAACACCCTCGTGTGTACACGCAAGCACAAGACCAAATGCGCACAAAAAAGATCCTGTAATCCATGTCAGAGTTCGGTGGGTTATAGAAACACGAAAATACCCAGCATGCTTCCTCCGAAACTGAGCGGCGTATGGCTGCCTAAATGGCGGGGTAAAAACGGTCATACACGTAAAAGCCGTGGGAGTCTCAGCCCATGAACGAACAAACAAACAAACCTCGCGCGGTTCTGCGCTAGGCTTAATATAGTCTGGGGGGTGTCTGGTAACAGTGTGAGGGTCACCTTAATCACAGGCTTATAACTCAAAAGGTGTTTGCTCTTTTCTAAAACGGTTTTCACCACTAGATAGAGCATTAAAAACTCTTAAGGAAAATGTAAAAATATGAAAATCATGCAAAGGTGACATGCGACTCATTCCGTGGTGGAGGGTCACAATTGTGATGTGTGGTTTTTTTTGCATGCAGGGCATTGGCGGGTTGGTTGGTTGTTGTTGTTGGTGTTGCTGTTGTTGTCGTTGTTGTTGTTGTTGTTGGTGTTGTTGTTGTTGTTGTTGTTGTTGTTGTCGTTGTTGTTGTTGTTGTTTGTATTGTGAGTGTTTCGTGTGTGTTATGTCTGTGTGTGCGTGAGCGTGTGCGTTTGCTCCGCATGCGTGCTTGAGTTTGTGTATCTGTCTACGTGTCTTGTCCATTAGCAGTATGGCCATCTTACTGACCGTCTTTTTGTTGGTCTGCGTCCGTCTTCACATCCTCCTACTTGTTTCCCTGCATGTTCATTTGCCTGTTTCACCCTACGTACGATGTGTCTCGAAACACCTCCGCGCGGAGGGGTTTTGCGGCCAGCGCAGTAAAGTGAAAAAAGGGAAAATTGTCTCGGCTCGCTCGGCAGCAAGCGCTATGTCTCGAGACTGTGGTTATTAAACAAAGTATTTGCTTGTTATGTGAGTGTGTTTTTTATATTTAGTCAAGTTTTGACTAAATATTTTAACATCGAGGGGGAATCGAAACGAGGGTCGTGGTGTATGTGCGTGCGTGCGTGCGTGTGTGTGTGTGTGTGTGTGTGTAGAGCGATTCAGACTAAACTACTGGACCGATCTTTATGAAATTTGACATGAGAGTTCCTGGGTATGAAATCCCCGAACGTTTTTTTCATTTTTTTGATAAATGTCTTTGATGACGTCATATCCGGCTTTTCGTGAAAGTTGAGGCGGCACTGTCACGCCCTCATTTTTCAACCAAATTGGTTTAAATTTTGGTCAAGTATTCTTCGACGAAGCCCGGGGTTCGGTATTGCATTTCAGCTTGGTGGCTTAAAAATTAATTAATGACTTTGGTCATTAAAAATCGGAAAATTGTAAAAAAAAATAAAAAATTTATAAAACGATCCAAATTTACGTTTATCTTATTCTCCATCATTTGCTGATTCCAAAAACATATAAATATGTTATATTCGGATTAAAAACAAGCTCTGAAAATTAAATATATAAAAATTATTATCAAAATTAAATTGTCCAAATCAATTTAAAAACACTTTCCTCTTATTCCTTGTCGGTTTCTGATTCCAAAAACATATAGATATGATATGTTTGGATTAAAAACACGCTCAGAAAGTTAAAACAAAGAGAGGTACAGAAAAGCGTGCTATCCTTCTTAGCGCAACTACTACCCCGCTCTTCTTGTCAATTTCACTGCCTTTGCCATGAGCGGTGGCCTGACGATGCTACGAGTAAAATGGCATTGCGTTCAGTTTCATTCTGTGAGTTCGACAGCTACTTGACTAAATATTGTATTTTCGCCTTACGCGACTTGTTATCGTTTCACTCAGAGAATTTCTCACATAATGGTCGCTAATGATGTGTGACAGAGACGGAACTACAGCAGCCACTGCGGATGAACTGTGACCTGGATGGGGGTGGTGTGACCCAGGCTCCAGCCTCAACCACTACGGGGGGAGGCGGTGGGGGTACCACAGTGCAACCCCCCACAACCACAAGACAACCCCCTCCCCCAACCACCGCTAGTCCTGGAGGTCAGCGTGAAATTATTGCCGTTTAAGGTCCAAAAAATAAGCTTTTACCGGAAATAGCTCTGTCATGATTTAAAAGCGTTGTGTAAGAGTTACGCCCCGCTTTTCGCGTACAGACTGCAAACACGGGGTTGACCGGTTAAAAACGCGATCGCAGCGAATAACTGACTCCGATGTGACAGAGATAGGGAAAGGGGGGATTAGGGGGTGAATGTGATTATTTAACCTTCGCCCGTCCGGGTTATCGACTACACACGGAAGTCATCGTAGGGCCATGATGCGACATTTTTTCATGATTTCTTCTTTGAGAAACATGGATCCGCACGGCCCCACGATGTTTGTAGTCTAAATATGACATATTTTTTTTAAATACTTCTCGCTGAAATTTTAGGACATACGAGCTTTTCATGTGCCTGGGGCATTCTTAAAAGTTCATTAAAAAATTCCAACTAGTGTAAGAGATATTTGCAATTAAACACCCTTCTGGGTCCACACGGACCCACGACCACCGGCGAAGGTTAATGCAAAACTTGATCTTTTTTGACTCGTTATTTTCCTTGGTTATGTTTTAATCGGATAACTTGATGAGTGAGTTGGTGGGATGTGTGAATAGTCATTGCGTCAGTAAATAAGTTAGTGAGTTAGTTGGTTAGTTAGTTGGTTACTAAGTAAGCTAGATGACTCGAAATTCCTTGTTAATTATCGTTTAGCTCTTGGAGTTTTTAGCTCACATGATTTTAATTTGTGTTTCTTTCTTTGGGTTAATGATTTCAGACGTGACAACAACAACAAAAAGTTTAAACGAAATCTCTCTGATTTTTTTTTGTAACGTCAAGAAATCCGTTGTGGTATGAGTTGTTCGTATTTTTGCCTTGTTTGTTTTACTTTGTTTTGTTTTTATTGTAGTTTAGTTTTATCACATTGTTAATTTTTTTCCTGGTGGTTTTCAAAAAGTAATCCGTATGTTCCGGTGTTCCACCCTTTCAATGGTCAGTTTTCACTGAAATTACATCAGAAATATATACATATACGCTTTTTTCGCTCTCAGATTGCACAGACAAGAACAACTACTGCAGCAGTTGGGCAGGTTATGGTTACTGCCAGAGTTATTCCTCTTACATGCGGGTTAACTGTCGCCAGAGCTGTAACTTGTGCGGAGGTAAGACATAACACGTAGACAATATGGATTAAAAAAAAAACAAGAAATGTTTAGTTTATGCATAGACCAAATAGCCTGGACCGCCAACTCGTCACGTGACCCTTCGAGGTTACGACGCTCGACTTTCACAGGGGCGCTTAGCGTCCGGTTTGAAAGACAGTGAAAAGAAAGCACGCTCCAGTTATTTGTGACAATGGGAGGTGACAATGAACTGGATTTTCCAAAACTCCAAACTAAACTTAACAAAACTCATCGAAAAACATGTTCCATATGCACTTTAGCTGAGTTTATTTTAGCATTTTCAGAACTTACCTCGGCAACTTCGTCCATGTTTACAATCGACACCGGATATGACATCCCCCTGATTTCTGAAAGGCCAAGAAGAGCGGGGTAGTAGTTGCGCTGAGAAGGATAGCACGCTTTTCTGTACCTCTCTTCGTTCCTAAATGCGAGGGGCCGCTACCTCGTAATAGAGAGAAAGAGCGGAGAGAGAGCTAGTTGGCGGTCCAGGATAAATGGTCTTTGGTTTATGGAACGTTTGATTATAGACAAAACGACTTGAAACTTTCAATAGAACTTTGACCTGTTGGTCTTTAACGTGGTCAAACAGTTAGACGCACAACAGACATACAGTGGTTAAATAATTGTGTGACTTATCTTTCAATGTTTTCTCATTATGTTGTGAAAAATGTGAGTCCAAGTTACAAAAAAGTGCCTTTTATGGAATATGTAAACAGAGCACAACAAAACAGAATAACACTTGCAAGCAAACGATGAAAATCATCGAACCAGTCAACCGATCAACAGAATAATGTACGTGCCTTCAATGTGGAGCAATATATTCTCTAAAAATGAAATGAATTGCGAAATATTCCTTTGCTTGTTTGTTAGTTCCTTTTCTTGTTTCTTTCTTTCTATCTGATTTTATTTGTTGTTGGGTTGTTTGTTTTTCGTTTGTTGTTGGTTGTTTGTTTGTTTGTTGATTTTCTTTTTCTTTGTTTCTTTGTTTCTTTGTTTCTTTCTTTCTTGGTTTGTTTGTTTGGCTGTTGCTTTGTTTGTATGTTTGTTTCTTTTCTTTTTTGTTGTTTGATTGTATGTTTGTTTCTTTCTCTGTGTCTTTCTGTCTGTCTTTTCTTTCTTTCTTGGTTTGTTTGTTTCTTTCTTTGTTTCTTTCTTTCGTTCTTACTTGGTTGTGTGTTTGTTTGCTTGTTTTTTTTGTTTGTTGGTTTGTTCCTTTCTTTCGCTTTCTTTTTTTGTGTTACTGATGACAGCATTGTATCGCAGGAGGTGATGGAGGAAACTGCAGTGACGACAGCAGGCACTGTGGCTACTGGTCGAGGACCGGGGAGTGCACTACCAACCCTTCATACATGCACCGACACTGCAAGAAGAGCTGCAATCGCTGCTGAGCAACAGCTATATCGATGACAGGTGTGTCGTTAGCAAGGGAGGATACGCCACATTTTGCTACTGAATGAAGAAGGTGGTTGTTCCCCTTGATAAAGAAGTATTGACGTTGTTAGGCGTGAGAATTACTTGTGTGTGTGTGTGTGTGTGTGTGTGTGTGTGTGTGTGTGTTCTCTGTCTACTCATTTTTAACACCCTCTGTCTGCCTATTGGTCGGTCCGTCCGAGTCTGCCTCTCTCTCTCTCTCTCTCTCTCTCTCTCTCTCTCTCTCTCTCTCTCTCTCTCTCTCTCTCTCTCTCTCTCTCTCTCTCTCTCAAACACACACACTCTCTCTCACACACACACACACTGTCTCTCACACACACACACACTGACACACACACAGACACACAAACACGCACACAGACACACACACACACACACACACACACACACACACACACACACACAACCGACAACAACCAACACTTCACACTACTCAATAATCAATAGTACAACACAGATATTCGCAATCAGCACCCATGAACTCGATCGATAAACGAACTGCGCAATTCATAAAAATCAATACCAGGACCTTCCAGTGCACAAGAGGTGTATATGTCGCAAGCGCTCGACATAGAAAAGACCTATTGGGGATTGACAGACGAAGTGGCCTAGCTTTTGTACAGTCGTAAACAGGGGGTATATGGCTGCATGGAGAAATGGTATACCTACAGACACGCGTAACCAGTTCCGCACAAAACCAATCCGCCGCATGAATGCCGTGTTGTGTTTGGATCTTGTTTTGGTTTCCCGTTTCTACCTGACTGAGCCGTTCAATACCCACAGGCGTTTGCAATTTTTAACAGATTTGGTTTAAACAAAATTATATTCGGAAGATACAGGGTGGCATAATTATATAGTACAATAGAAACACTTGAGACCACACAACAAGCTAAGCTTATACTAAGTGTAAACATTTGTTGTGTGTGCTAAACTTTATGAGAGTGCTGACACATAACATGCGACTGTTCATATTCATTGGCAGCATCATATGATCACCATTGTCTCTGTGTGTTACTTTACTTTTAATTAACAAGATAACAAAAAATGTCCTCATTTTCAAGAGTTTTTGTTAATCGAGTTTTCAATAATAACAAGCTGGGTAACAGAAGAAAAACAAGTCGCGTAAGGCAAAATAACAACATTTAGTCAAGCTGTCGAACTCACAGAATGAAACTGAACACACTGCTTTTTTCACCAAGACCACATACTCGTCGTTTTGTCAGTCCACCGCTCGTGGCAAAGGCAGTGAAATCGACAAGCCATGCAGAATAGTGCAGTTGTGGTCGCGCTGAGCAGGATAACACGCTTTTCTGTATGTCTATTCTTGTTAGCTTACTGAGTTTGTTTTTAATCCAAACATTATCATATCTATATGTTTTTGGAATCAGGGACCGACAAGGAATAAGATGAAATTGTTTTTAAATCGATTTCGGAAATTAATTTTAATAATAATTTTCATATTTTTAATTTTCAGAACTTGTTTGTAATCCAAATATAACATATGTATATGTTTTTGGCATCAGAAAATGACGAAGAATAAGGTGAAATTATTTCTGGATCGTTTAATAAAAAAAAAATTAATTAAGACCAAACTCATTCATTAGTTTTTAAGCCACCAAGCTGAAATGCAATACCAAAGTCCGGCCTTCGTCGAAGATTGCTTTACCAAAATTTCAATCAATGTTATTGAAAAATTAGGGTGTGACAGTGCCGCCTCAACTTTTACAAAAAGCCGGATATGACGTCATCAAAGGTATTTATCGAACAAATGAAAAAAACGTCTGGGGATATCATTCTCAGGAACTCTCATGTCAAATTTCATAAAGATCGGTCCAGTAGTTTAGTCTGAATCGCTCTACACACACACACGCACAGACAGACACACACACACACACACACACACACACACACACACACACACACACACACACACACACACACACACACACACACACACACACACATACACCACGACCCTCGTCTCGATTCCCCCTCTATGTTAAAACATTTAGTCAAAACTTGACTAAATGTAAAAACTATGTTCATTTCTGACAAATCCAATTGGTGAATGGTTTTGCGCTTCAGTTAAAAGTTGGATTGCCAAAGTCAAAGCCAATCAGGCTTTTAGTTTAATCTGTGGTTTTGGATTCGTGTTTCCGATAACAACGATTGTTGAGATTTACTCTTAAAGATCCAATCGAAGTTGATAAATACCGCGACGACTCATGGTCAATTTGCAACTGGTTATGTTGAACTTCGTAGCGTTGTAAATCAGTCATGGACGTTTTAATTATGCTCTGCAATCGTCATAATTATGATTTACGAAAATTCGTAAAACATTTGAACGAAAGGAACATGCTAAATTAGATTGCAGCTCTGTGAATTTTTAGACTGGAAGAAACAAAATGTATGGCGTGATGCTTGGCGTTCTAAAACACAGGTGCCTGAAATTAGCAGTGTCTTACACATTTGCAAAAAAAGAATTAGGACGGTTCAAAGTAAAATAAAACGCGTCAGGTTTAAAGAAATCAGAAGCATTACGTTCCCGTTTGAATGCGTGTATCTCAGAAACACAACCAGAATCTACGTTTTCATAAGTTATTCGGGTAAAAGATTAAAACGAAAACTTTGCAAAACTGAACTGATACGCCTGTGAATACGCCTGTGACCTTGAACATGTCGAACAAATGTATGTCATCCCAGATGGTTAAAATCAAGTATAACCTCAAAGTGTTAATTGCATGCCTTAGTCTTGTTGAGGCGTTTCTGAAGGGTTCGGGGACAATGAAAATATGGCAATAGTCCATTTTCTCCCTTATGGGATCGTCGAATTTGGCACTGATAAATAACACGCAGTTGTAACTTGCTGAATAAATTAGGTGACCTTAACCTTGAACTTAGTTGCGCATTTAGTATTCTTTCAAAAAAACTATGGCTCCCTCTGACTTATTATTTCGTTAACTCTGCACTAACAAAATGACATTTGACACAGTCCCAATGTCCCCGGCCTCGGTCGATATATCGATGAAACAAAAGACGATATGCTCCCTCGGACCGACAAAAATGCTGGTCTGACTACAAGCCACCAAACATCTTATAATTTACTTACGCACGAACAGTGCTGTTCGTGTTTGTATTTGGTGAGTACGGTTTTATATTCAGTCAAGTTTTGACTAAATGTTTTAAGACATTTTTTTTTATAAAACAATCCTTAAACAATTTGATCTTATTCTTCATCATTTTCTGATTCCAAAAACATATAAATATGTTATATTTGGATTAAAAACAAGCTCTGAAAATTAATAATATAAAATTTATGATTAAATTTTTTTCTTCGAAATCGATTTAAAAATAATTTCATCTTATTCCTTGTCGGTTCCTGATTCCAAAAACATATAGATATGATATGTTTGGATTAAAAACAAGCTCAGAAAGAGTGTGAAGAAGTTAAAAAGAATAGAGATGCAGAAAAGCGTGCTGTCCTGCTCAGCGTAACCACTACCGCGCTTTTCTGGCTTGTCAATTTCACTGCCATTGCTACGAGCGGTGGACTGACGATGCTACGAGTACATACGGTCTTAGAGACAAAGCGCAGTGCGTTCAGTTTCATTCTGTGAGTTTGACAGCTTGACTAAATGTATTTTCGCCTTACGCGACATGTTATTGTTATCTTGTTGTAGTTCCTCTCACCTGCAGTTTCTAGTTGTTCCATATTTTGATCAACAGTTTGGTTGGTTAAGTTGGTTAGTTGGTTGGTTGGTAAGTGGTTGACGTGTGGGATGTTTGGTTTGTTTGTTGGCTGCTTTCTTGCTTGCTCTGTTCGTTGCTTGGTTGTTGGTATGCATGCTTGTTTGCAGTTTTTGTCAGTGTGTCCGTCGTCATAATATTGAGGAAGGCGTATTCGTGTATAATGAAAGTCATCCGACATGACACAAAAATACTCAGTAAACGACATCGATGAAACAAACGCACGCACAGACCAAACTGTATAGTTCTTGGGGCGATTAGAGACAGCGTGTGTGTATGTGTGTGTGTGTGTGTGTGTGTGTGTGTGTGTGTGTGTGTGTGTGTGTCTGTCTGTCTGTCTGTCTGTCTGTCTGTCTGTCCATGTTATCTCATTAAAACCTGCCATTGAAGATCGTTCCTTGTACGACGGCGCTAACGCGTTTAGGTGCCTGTGACTTTTCCTGGACTTGGATGAGCATGTCATGTAGGGCTGATTTTTCTCGCAAGTGCCGCTTAGTCCCAGACTGTGTCCTGTGGTGGTTTTTTCACTTTCGTATGGCGTGACTGACTTTGTGACTGTGGTCTTGGTAGCTGGCCTTCAGTCTCGGCCAACGGGTAGCCTTTCTTCCTGCAGCATAGGTGAACCTCAGAGTGGGATATCGACTTTATATACCCCACCCAGCGCTGGGTGGTCTGCTTTCAGTAATGGCGGAATAAAACCTGTTATGTAAGTGAAGGGGTAAAAAAGTAGACCAAAGTACCCCATGGTTTTAGCTTGTGTTCGAACTCTAAACTTCGGCAACGAAAGCTTCGGGCTGCGGTAATTGAATTGTGGAATACTTCTTGATATCACATCGACATTGCCAGGGTAGGCCGGGAAGTGTTGTATCTCGAGTGTATGGAGGGTCTAGCTGGGAGCGATTGAAGTGATTCATATCTGATTCGTCTTCCTGGTGGGATCAACTACTGTGCATTTACAGGTAAGAGCGACTGAGATCATTGTAGCAAGAGAGATAAAGAGTGTGAGAGAGAGAGAGAGAGAGAGAGAGAGAGAGAGAGACTGTGTGTGTGTGTGTGTGTGTGTGTGTGTGTGTGTGTGTGTGAGAGAGAGAGAGTTTTGTCATCCTCTCTCCCTCTCTTTTTTTCTCTCTTATTCCTAAAACGCATACTCATATATGCCAAAACATGTATAATGAAAATTTTGTCATGACAGAGATAAATAGAGGCAGTGACAAACCAAGCGAGCGAACACACGAGATAGAGAGGTAGAGTAAGAGAGAGAGAGAGAGAGAGAGAGAGAGAGAGAGAGAGAGAGAGAGAGAGAGAGAGAGAGAGCGAGAGAGAGGGAGAGGGAGAGAGAGGGAGAGAGAGAGAAAGAGAGAGAGAGAGAGATAAAAAGAGAGAGGGGGGGGAGAGGGAGCGAGAGAGTAAATCCCATGACGTGTTATACAGCCTATACGTTATCCGAAACTTGGTCCTTTACTGCTTTCACCTATTGCCCATAAAGTACTACACCAATAAAAGGTCGCTTTACTGAACAGAGTAAGACACCGCAGCGTATACCAACAGCTGAATGCTACGAGCGTAAAAGCGAACCCATATAATTCAGTCGCACTAAATCTCTCCCTATTATAAAATAGTTTTGCAACTAACAGCTTTTTATATAGGCTCGTTCAAACGTACGTGTACAAAAGCCCTGGGACAGCAAGGTACTGTGTTATCTAAACGTTCATTCTACAGACTATTTTGACAGTCAGAGTTATGTGTAATCAGGATCAATGTAATTAGATATAGCCCTGATCTAATTGGAAGTGAAGTGACTTGTTGCTTCGTATAGAGCTTCCATGTTGAGTTTTTCTTGTCACCTTTGCTGGGGCGTCGAACCCTTCGTACCTGTATTTCGTCCGCGTGCGCAAGCATATGCATATACCCGCGCACGCATACACGCACGCACATACAAACACGCACAGACACACACACACAGGCACACATACACACACTTAAATGAACACACACACACACGCACACACACACACACACACACGCACACACACACATACAAACACACACACGCACACACACACACACACACACACACACACACACACACACACACACTCACACACACTCACACACACACACACACACACACAAAACACACATATACCCCCCCACACACACGCACACACACAAACACACACACACACACACACACACACACACACACACACACACACACACACACACACACACACACACACACACACACACACACAAATCGTGAAGTCTCCAAAATACTGATAAGATGCAGTCCAAAAGCCCAACTCCATCAGGTTATATAAATAGGCCCAGCGAAAGAGATGTTTGATGTTTCTAGTCAAACCACTCATGTGTTCACTCTTTCTCTTTCTTTCCAGTCTAACACCCACACCCTACCATCATTCAGATATAGGGCCAGCGAAAGAGATCTTTGACGTTTATAGCCAAACCACTCATCTGTTCACTCTTTCTCTTTCCTTGCAGTCGAACACCCAAACACCACGTCCAGCACCATACAGATATAGGGCCAGGAAATTACTTTTGTTTGATGTTTCTCGCCAAACCACCCCCATCTGTTTACCCTCTCTCTTTCCTTACAGTCTATTATCCACAGCCTGCCACAATGGAAGTGTTCGGCACTGTGAAGAAGCACACGAAGTACAACGTTTTTGTTTTGTCATAATTAAACGTTCCCATAACATACCTTTCTTGTTTTTTTATTCACCCACCTGTTCACCCTCTCTCTTTGCCTTGCAGTCTAACAGCCACAGCCAACCCATCCTGAACCCATCCTTGGGCGGGGATATAGCTCAGTTGGTAGCGCGCTGGATTTGTATTCAGTTGGCCGCTGTCAGCGTGAGTTCGATCCCAGGTTCGGCGGAAATTTATTTCAGAGTCAACTTTGTGTGCAGACTCTCTTCGGTGTCCGAACTCCCCCCCCCCCCCCCCCCCCCCCCGTGTACATTACATTGGGTGTGCACGTTAAAGATCCCACGATTGACAAAAGGGTCTTTCCTGGCAAAATTGCTTAGGCACAGTTAATAATTGTCTACCTATACCCGTGTGACTTGGAATAATAGGCCGTGAAAGGTAAATATGCGCCGAAATGGCTGCAATTACTGGCCGTATAAAATTTCATCTCACACGGCATCACTGCAGAGCGCCTAGAACTGTACCCACGGAATATGCGCGATATAAGCCTCATTGATTGATTGATTGAACTCAGGTCAACTTCGGGTCTCATATATCCCCGACAGGATGCCTTTGTTTTCTTCCTCTGGAGTCGAGAAGAAATCGATTTTTTTATTTACATATTTGGAGCTTTTCGTAATGTGTTATTGATATAAGCAGATTCGCGATCGTCGATATTTTTTCATGGTGTTGTGTAATTTTTAAATTACAAAGGAAGTGTTATGTAAGACAGTTTCAAGCGAGCTATCTTTCGCGAATGTATTTACTGTGCAAACAACTCTAAATATGGCAAAAGTGTCATGTGATAATCAACTTTGTCACGTGATCATAACAGTCATAGCAGTCTCAAAATTTCGACTTGTTTTGACCTTAATAGAACGATGTCTTTATCATAACTGTGAAGAACAGAACGGAGATCACTGTCGAAGTCGGCCATTCTGCAATCACTTTCGTATTTCGTCTTTTATCAGAAACATTAGCGAAAAACATATGGGAGATAACTCTGTATTCTTGTTTTAATAGATTTCGGCTTTTAGCTCCGCTTCTTTTTCTATACTCCGCGTAGTAATTATCCATCCTGTCAGAGAGACATGAGCGATAGCGTGGACCGATGATTATCAGAATGCAGCCAACCATCTTCTTCTTCTTCTTCAGCGTTCCAGAATTGTCTGGTGACATGTGAGCTCGTTTGCCCATTTGGGTTCCCCACACTATACTCTGAGAGCATAGTCAGCTTCACTCCGCTTTCGTTGAGTATAGGCATGCTGGGTATTTTCGTGTTTCCATAACCCACCGAACTCTGACATGGATTACAGGATCTTTTCCGTGCTCACTTGGTCTTGTGCTTGCGTGTACACACGAAGGGGGCTAAGTCGCTAGCAGGTCTGCACATAAGTTGACCTGGGAGATCGGAAAAATGTCCACTCTTAACCCACCAGGCGGCAGCGACCGGGATTCGAACTCACGACCTCCCGATCAGGAGGCCGACGTCTTACCACCACGCCACTGCGCCCGTCTGCAGCCCACCATCATGAGAGTGTTCGGGACGGTAAAGAAGTACAAGAAGTACAACGTCTCTGTTTTGTCATAATTAAACGTTCCGATAGCATACCTTTCTTGTCGTTTGATTCACTCACCTGTTCACCTTCTCTCTTTGCTTTGTAGTCTAACGGCCACAGCCAACTATCATGGGAGTGTTCGGCACGGTGAAAAGGTACAAGAAGTACAACGTTTTTGTTTTGTCATAATCAAACGTTCCGATATCTAATATACCTTTCTTGTCGTTTGATTCACCCACCTGTTCACCTTCTCTCTTTGCCTTGCAGTCTAACATCAACAGCCTGCCACCATGGGGGTGTTCGACACGGTGAAGAAGTACAGGGGGCAGGACTACAAGGCCCTCAAGGCCAAGGCCAAGGCCAGTGGCTGCATGTTCGTGGACTCCGAGTTCCCACCAAACGACCAGTCGCTCTCCACCACACCGGGCAAGTTCGGCAACGTCGAGTGGAAGCGACCAGCGGTGAGTGTTAACCTTTGACATTTAACTACTTTTGAATCTTTTCAATACTTTTGGTAGTCTCCATTTTTTATCAGTTTCAAAGTGTTATGAATAAAACTGACTTTCATTGATTTGCCCTTCCTCATGGACGAATTCCAACAATATCTCTGTCGGGTTTGTATAGTTTTGTAGGGTGGGGATGTAGCTCAGTCGGTAGCGCGCTGGATTTGTATCCAGTTGGCCGCTGTCATCGTGAGTTCGTCCCCACGTTCGGCGAGAGATTTATTTTTCAGAGTCAACTTTGTGTGCAGACTCTCCTCGGTGTCCGAACACCCCCGTGTGTACACGCAAGCACAAGACCAAGTGCGCACGAAAAAGATCCTGTAATCCATGTCAGAGTTCGGTGGGTTATAGAAACACGAAAATACCCAGCATGCTTCCTCCGAAAGCGGCGTATGGCTGCCTAAATGGCGGGGTAAAAACGGTCATACACGTAAAATTCCACTCGTGCAAAAAACACGAGTGTACGTGGGAGTTTCAGCCCACGAACGCAGAAGAAGAAGAAGAAGAAGTATAGTTTTGTGGGAGAGTGTCCTTTTCTTGAAAAACCTTCGACAAACAAAGGTTGGACCCATCACTAGCGAGAGGTTGGTCGGAAACACGTGCTCCCCTCGCTAGTGATTGGTCCATCCTTTGTTTGTACGAAGTTTTGCAAGAAAAGGTCACTGCTTATCTCTTCACCTGTGCGCACAGAAACTCCATATACACGTGCTACTCGTTGGGTTACACAGGAGCTGTGTCAGAAGCCCCGCCTCTTCACGGACGGCGTGTCACGCGATGACGTCATGCAGGGTAACCTGGGAAACTGCTGGTTCGTCGCAGCCCTCTCCTGTCTGACTTCCGTCAAACCGTACTGGCATAAGGTTAGTCATGTCACATTTCTGACATTTAAACAAAATGTAGATGGTTATGAATATCAGCAAGCATGATCCATGAAGCGACTTCGGAATGATTTAAGTGTCTTGAAATAATTGTCACTGGTGATTGTTGTTGTGTTGTTATTGTCGCTGCTGCTGCTACTGCTGTTGTCTGACCTCTGTCAAACCGTAATTTCATAAGGTCAGTCATTAGACAATTCTGATATTTAAAAACAAATAGATGATAGTTAAAAATATCAGACAGCATGATCCATGAATTTAGCGACTTCAGAAATTATTTCAGAGTCTTGAAATAATGGTCACTGGTGATTGTTGTTGTGTTCATATTGCAGCTGCTGCTGCAGCTACTGTTGTTATTGTTGTTGTTGTTGTTGTTGTCTTCGTTGTCGTCGTCGTCAGCGTCGTCGTTGTGGTTGTTAGTATTGTAGGTGATAACTTGACACAATAATTCAGAAATGGAACCCAGATAGTTTAGCCAAAAAAAGTATCATGCTTTTCTTTTTTTTCACACAAAAGGTGGTACCAGACCCAAAGAGTCAAGAATGGAACCCAGAGAAGACGGAGGAGTACCAGGGAATCTTCAAGTTCCACTTCTGGCGCTACGGACACTGGACAGAGGTGGTGGTGGACGATCTGCTGCCCACAGTCAACGGAAAGCTCATCTTCATCCACTCCAAATGCGGTGGGGAGTTCTGGTCTGCCCTGCTGGAAAAGGCTTATGCCAAGTGAGTTTCAGGGTTAAATGGAATTTAGGGTTATTGTGGGTGGGGAATTTTGACTGTCTCCTTGCTCATTTTTATCCTCTTTAAGAGCAGTCAGGAGTTCTGGTTTGCCCTGCTGGAAAAAGTCTTGCGCTAAGTGAGTTTCGGGGTATATGGAGTGTGTGTGTGTGTGTGTGTGTGTGTGTGTGTGTGCGTGCGTGCGTGCGTGCGTGCGTGTGTGTGTGTATGGAGGGTGTGTGTGTGTGTGTTGGAGATTTGGGTCATGTTTGTAGGTTTTACGAACTCCTTTTGGATGAAACGGCTAGCTCATCTTCATCCATTCCAAATGCGGTGGGGAGTTCTGGTCTGCCTTGCTGGAAAAGGCGTATGCCAAGTGAGTCTCATTATCCTTCCATGTTCAATCATTGATCATTACATCGCTGGCATATTGAAAGCGAGTTACATCCATGCTTCAAGGATAAGTTCATTATTTGTATCACACGTGTTGGACTGTCTATCTCCTCACACGACCATTGACTCGACGTCCTGGTAAATGTAACATTTTGTTTTGTCAAGAATAACCGTTCCATTGACCGGCACGGTTGGCCTAGTGGTAAGGCGTCCGCCCCGTGATCGGGAGGTCGTGGGTTCGAACCCCGGCCGGGTCATACCTAAGACTTTAAAATTGGCAATCTAGTGGCTGCTCCGCCTGGCGTCTGGCATTATGGGGTTAGTGCTAGGACTGGTTGGTCCGGTGTCAGAATAATGTGACTGGGTGAGACATGAAGCCTGTGCTGCGACTTCTGCCTTGTGTGTGGCGCACGTTATATGTCAAAGCAGCACCGCCCTGATATGGCCCTCCGTGGTCGGCTGGGCGTTAAACAAACAAACAAACAAACAAACCGCTCCATTAACCCACCATTCTTGGTTTTTTGATTCTACGCAGTGCTAGATTCGCCTCCGACGGCTCGATTGGAAAGCTTTCAGAGGAAGACAGTTTTGAAAAGAATGAAAAAGAAAATGTCGACATAGGCTGTCGCCTTCGGACTGTTGCATTCTGGTTATGCTCGATTTATAAGTAGAAGATTGATACTTCTTTTGTTTTTGGTAATTAAAAGGTGTATCTCACCGATTTTTTGTAATTACTCTGACTTATTATGTTGAATTTTACATAATACAAAAGGACAATAATTGATCATATATGAAACAATATTGTTGTGTCTGTTGGTGTCAACATGCGTGGCATCACAATAATCATATGTCATCATAAATTGGTCTAGAAGATTACTACACATTTGTACTGATGCAGAATCTTCGGTAGCTACGAAGCGCTGGACGGAGGCCGCCTGACGGAGGCACTGGAGGACTTCACTGGCGGCGTGTCGGACTCGCTGGACCTCGTGGAGATGGGAATCAAGGACAAGCCGGACAACCGTGTTGACCTCTACGCTCGCCTCAAGAGAGAGATGGACCGCAACACTATGATGGGCGCCTCTATACCTGTGAGTTTCACGGTGTTTGATTGGTAGACTGAATGGCTGACTGACTGCTGGGAACTTGATGGGTGCTGGCTGGTTGACTGCTTGGGTGGTTGGGTGCTGACTGGGTGACTGGCTGGGTTACTTCCCGGGGGGATGACTGGTTTGGTTGCGGGCTGGGTGACTATCTGACTGGCTGACTGATTGGTTGGTAGGCTGGCTGGGTGATTTCCTGGCTGGTTGACTAGTTGATTGGCTGGCTGGCTAGATGGGTGGCTGGCTGGCTGCCTTGCTCTCAGTTTGTCTGTTGGTTCTCTTCGTTGCCTTTCCTGTTTCGAAGAATTCTGTTTTCATCACTCTCGGCTTTTTAGAACTTGTAATGTCCTGGGACCAGCGCAGTCAACTAACCAACGCAACACGACTAGCAACGTTTAATTAAGACGCCGCTTAACGTTCAGAACCTCGATATTTCGCTTTTGTAGACTGACACACAATCTGAGGACGCCGATTCACGTTCGGAGACTTAGTCTCGATCTCTTGCTATTGTAGATTGACACACAATTTATACTCCTTCTGCCACCAGGCCGACTCTTCAGCGGAGATGGAGCAGGTGACGCCCAACGGGCTGGTGAAGGGCCACGCGTACGGCGTGACGGCGGTCAGGGACATCCACATGAAGGGCTCCGGGCTGTTCGGCTTGTTCAATAGGGAGATTCTGCAGATGATCTGTCTCCGTAACCCCTGGGGCAACAAGGAGTGGACGGGTCCCTTCAGTGACGGGTGAGTCGATGTTTTGGAAGGAGTAGAGGGTAGGGGTATGGAAGAAAGAGAAGGTGGGCGGGTGGAGAACAGTTGCAGAATGGACTGGTCCCTTCAGTGACGGCTGAGTCAATGAATGCGTAGGGGTGGAAGGTTAGGAACGATGGCGAAGGGAAGGTGTTGGATGGAGATAAGCTGCAAATGATCTGTCTCAATAACCCTTGGACTACTCTAATTTCTATGATGATGATGATGATGATGATGATGATGATGATGATGATGATGATGATGATGATTTGTAACGTGACTTGATTTTGTTATTGTTTTATTCATGCACAGATCTCCGGAATGGGACAAGATCACAAATTCCGATAAGAAGAAGATCGGACTGGTGAAAGAAGATGATGGCGAGTTCTGGTAAGTTACCGGTCGTTTTTTCAGTATTAGTTATCCCCCTTGTGTTGAAAGGTATGTTTTGCAGCCACCTGCAATTGAGTGACACTAATCTTGGTTATTTTGTTATTTCAAAGGTTAGTCCGTTGTTTAGTTCGTTCGTTTCTTCGTTCGTCTGTCCATCGTTCGTTCGGTTGTTTACTTATGTCAATGCGTAACTTGTGGTATTGAACGTTCAACTCAGACTCACTGAGATGAAAGTAAATTCTTCAGGGAACAGGAACCCAACGATTAGGACGATTTAAAAGACGTTTCGGCATGTTGCCGACTGACGACTGCAAATGATATTCCTGCAATCGTGACCAGGTGTTTGACAAGAAAGCTTCGCACGGGGAATTGCCTCATTAGTGCTGCCCTTCCCCCAGCACCGCTTTTGGACAACCACAGTCGGAAGCAAAGCGGTGGTCCGACGTACTGTCAGTGTGACCACCGCGAGACTCTGAAACCGCCTCCTCACCCTGTGTCTGATGTGTCTGAAAACACCTCCGCGCGGAGGGGTTTTGCAGCCAGCGCAGTGAAGATTAAGAGGGAAAATTTTCTCTGCTCGCGCGGCAGCAAGCAGGATGTCTCTAGACTGTCCTGGCGTGTAAGGCGGCGGACCGTCAGTGTGACTATCTCTGTTGCTGCTCCTGGGACTGTCTCCTGGGTCAATCCTCTGCCCTTGACGGATGGCCGCTACATCTCTTTTGATCTCCATTTAGTTCTCTTCCCCTAAAAATTTTCATCGTAGTACTGTCATTCTGGGAAGTGAGCTGGGTGGCATGCGACGGGCCTGTCCAGGTCATATTGCCAGCGTTGTGCTTGGATGGTCTCTACCGCAGATTGCATCATAGACATAGAACACTTTATTGTCTCAAACGAATACATCAGGAATGTGTATCACAACATCAGACAACATACAACATAACACGTAAGAACATAAAACAGTGAAATTCCTTGACAAACAATTACCAATAAACTGCAGTGCAAGTTCCTCGTGCTAATCATTTAAACCGTATGGAGGCTTTCAAGAGCCAACTCGTAATAATTAGAATAAAGATAATAATAACCAAATACCTCTCTCTCTCTCCCTCTGTCTCTCTCTGTCTCCCCTCTCTCTCTGTCTCTGTCTCTGTGTCTCTCTGTCTCTGTCTCTGTCTCTGTCTCTCTGTCTCTCTCTCTCTCTCTCTCTCTCTCTCTCTCTCTCTCTCTCTCTCTCTCTCTCTCTCTCTCTCTCTCTCTCTCCTCGGTCACGAATAGCAGCTAGCATCTGCTGAAGGGACATTAAAACCCAAAAACCAACCAACCAACTCTCTCTCCATCTCTCTCTCCCTCCCTCTGTCCCTCTATCTCTCTCTCTCTCTCCATCTCTCTCTACCTCCCTCTGTCTCTCCATCTCTCTCTCTTTCTTCTTATCTGCCTCTCCATCTCTCTCTCCCTCCCTCTGTCTCTCCATCTTTCTCTCTCTCTCTCTCCCTCCCTCTGCCTCTCCATCTCTCTCTTCCTCCCTCTGTCTCTCCATCTCCATCTCTCTCTCTCTCTCTCTCTCTCTCTCTCTCTCTCTCTCTCTCCCTCTCCATCTCTCTCTCCCTCCCTCTGTCCCTCCATCTCCATCTCTCTCTCTCTCTCTCTCTCTCTCTCTCTCTCTCTCTCTCTCTCTCTCTCTCTCTCTCTCTCTCTCCCTTGCTTCCTTCCTTTCTCTCCCCATCAACAACGGTAGTTTTCATTTCCAGGATGACGTTTGAGGATTTCTGCGGACACTTCCAGCGGCTTGACCTGTGCACGCTGGTCAACACGTCCATCCTGTCGCTGAGGAAGACGTGGCACGAGGGGCTGGCCCACGGCGAGTGGAGGGGACCCAACAGGGCGGGGGGATGCTCCAACCACCCCACCTTCCTCCACAATCCTCAGGTAAGTGAGGGCATTTTTTTAATACAAAAGGTGGTACCAGACCCAAAGAGCCAAGAGTATAACCCAGAGAAGCCGGAGGAGTACCAGGGAAGCTTCAAGTTCCACTTCTGGCGCTACGGACACTGGACAGAGGTGGTAATGTACCTTTCATATTTTTTACATTTAGTCAAGTTATGACTAAATGTTTTAACATCGAGGGGGGAATCGAGACGAGGGTCGTGGTGTATGTGTGTGTGTGTGTGTGTGTGTGCGTGTGTGTGTGCGTGCGTGTGTGTGTGTGTGCGTGTAGAGCGATTCAGACTAAACTACTGGACCGATCTTTATGAAATTTGACATGAGAGTTCCTGGGTATGAAATCCCCATACGTTTTTTTCATTTTTTTGATAAATGTCTTTGATGACGTCATATCCGGCTTTTCGTGAAAGTTGAGGCGGCACTGTCACGCCCTCATTTTTTAACCAAATTGGTTGAAATTTTGGTCAAGTAATCTTCGACGAAGCCCGGACTTCGGTATTGCATTTCAGCTTGGTGGCATAAAAATTAATTAATGACTTTGGTCATTAAAAATCTGAAAATTGTAAAAAAAAAATAAAAATTTATAAAACGATCCAAATTTACGTTTATCTTATTTTCCATCATTTGCTGATTGCAAAAACATATACATATGTTATATTTGGATTAAAAACAAGCTCTGAAAATTAAATATATAAAATTTATTATCAACATTTTTTTTTCGAAATCAATTTAAAAACACTTTCATTTTATTCCTTGTCGGTTCCTGATTCCAAAAACATATAGATATGATATGTTTGGATTCAAAACACGCTCAGAAGGTTAAAACGAAGAGAGGTACAGAAAAGCGTGCTATCCTTCTCAGCGCTACTACTACCCCGCTCTTCTTGTCAATTTCACTGCCTTCGCCATGAGCGGTGGACTGACGATGCTACGGTCTTGCTGAAACATTGCATTGCGTTCGGTTTAATTCTGTGAGTTCGACAGCTACTTGACTAAATGTTGTATTTTCGCCTTACGCGACTTGTTTTTTCTGCTGCTTTTGCCTTTGCCTTTTGTTTCTCCCCTCTGTGTTTGTGTGTTCCGAAGAAGCCTCTTTAGGCGGAAATGGGACACGTTTTTGTGTGTGCTCCCCTTTTTTTGGTGAGAACAGATTGATTTACTTTTTCTACCTGTCCTAGTCTTTACATGGGTCCGTTGAAATGTCTTGTTGCTATAAATATACTCTTTCGAAGCAGTACACAAATGTGTCGGTAACACGTACGCTGTCTTGGATAAAGTGAGAATATTCGCTTTACATCAAGTATGGCTGTTTCCTTTGTCTTTTGATCATGAGTTCATACGACGCCAGCTGGAGAACATCTATTCCGGGTAATTAAATTTCACCTTGAAGAATAAAAGGAAAAGAAAAAAGATCTTGGATGCAAATTGAAGCCTGATTTTGGTGGAAAGTATAATAGTAGTATCATTCATCGTGACACCCATCAGACTTCATTCATGTTCGTGTTTGTCAGTTTCAACAATTTCGAACGTGTTTCGGCATGTGAACGAGAGTATTAATTTAGATTTTTGCATGTGCAGTACGCCTTTGACGTCACGGATGATGACGATGAGTTCATGATACAACTGATGCAGAAGAGCTCACGTGACCAGACTGGTTCATCCAATAAAACCATCGGATTCAAAGTGATGAGAGTAAGTAACCAAGAAGCACTTCATTTATAATCTGTACTGCAGTTTACAGTTCTCCAGTGATGTATACAATACATTGTTGTGGCATGTGGAGATAGTGTAAGTTATGGACACATATATCAATTGAGTTGTGCTTTACTGTAGTGTTTTGCTTGTTTAGTTGTATTTTGTTTTTGTGGGATTTGTTTTTGTCACTGGTTGCGAATAGATACATTAAAGGCAGAGTAAGCCTCCCGTAAACCATCACAGATACGGTCAGGCTTTTACACACAGTACAAACACCATTTCATTTAAACACTCACCAATTGAGAACATCCGAGGTGCCCTCCGTAAAGAGCGAACAATTTTTAAAGAATTTATTTTTGCGTGGTTTATCTTACCCCTGAGCCATCGTGAACCCGTGTGATCCAGTTTTCCCTTTTCACAATGCAGTCGTCATAGTTAGTCATTTGAATGCGACTCGACGTGAGCTTATCTACAATAGCACGTTTTTTTTATGCACGAAACAACGGCTGTGGTTCACAAGAACTCTGGCGATGGCTTTTGACTGTTGAGAGGAACGGCGATTTGCACTGATAAACCGGCCGTCGTCTGCTACGACCCTTGCGTGACCCTGCTTCCGGGCTTTTCTTTTTTTAAACTTTCACAACTTCGAATTGTTCTGATCTTGTCTTGATGAAAAACGAATTCTTTTATGATTAAAGAATGTTTGTGTAACAAGCTGTCAATTTATTATTTAGATTTTAAAAGTTAGGTCTAGCGCAAAAACGAGGCGCCGTTGTTGTTAACGGAACAAGTCTACGAAAATAAATTCTTTGAAAATGTCTCACGCTCGACAGAAAGCAGCCAGGATGTTCCCGTTCGGTGAGCGTTCAAATGGAAGTATGCTTGTACTGTATTTAGACGCTCGGGGAGCTCTGTGATGGTTTACGGGAGGCTTACTGTGCCTTTAATGTGGGTACAGATAAAATGGTAACATCAAAAAAGGTCTCCAACTCTGCTTTGTTTACAAATAGACAAACTTTGATTTACAGATCAGCAGAAGACAAACCTTTGTAAAATGTGACCCTCCACCACGGAATGAGTCGCATGTCACCTTTGCATGATTTTCATATTTTTACATTTTCCTAAAGAGTTTGTTATGCTCTATCCAGTGGTGAAAACCGTTTTAGAAAAGAGCGGAAACTGTTTGAGTTATACGCCTGTGACTAAGGTGACCCTCACACTGTTACCATACACTCTCCGGACTTATATCAAGCCTAGCGCAGAACCGCGCGAGGTGACATGCGACTCATTTCGTGGTGGAGGGTCACAAATGAGCATATACAAATCGATACATTGGAACCCCCCTTGGAAGAACTCCACAAATCTGAGAAAATCAGGTCTTTAAAAAGGTTGGGAGTCTTAAATTGGGGGGTCTTACATTGGGGGGGGGGGGGGGTCCACTGTTCTACCTTTCAAGTGGAGACGAACCGGATGTTCAGGAGTTTTGGAATTGGGGGGGAATTTACAGAAGATATGAACAAAATATCTGAAAAAACAGAGTCTTTTAAGGGAAGGAGTCTTGAATTGGGTGGCCTTCAAAGGGTGGTTCTACTGAACTGCCTTTCAGGTGGAGACGAACCGGACGTTCAGGATGCACAACGTGGACCTGCACGACGTTCTCAAGGCCAAGGACTTCAGCAACACGAGGTCGCTCTTCTCCCACCAGACACGCGTCAAAAAGGGTCGTTACGTCATCGTGCCGTCGACCTTTGAACCCAACCAGGAGGAGGAGTTCCTCGTCAGGGTTTACACCAGTTCTTCGAACAATTTTATGTGGGTTTCATGGTTTTTTGGTTTCTTTTTCTCTTTTAACTTCTGATTTAGGTGTCAGTTTAGAGGAACGATAAATTGTTTTTAAACTGAAGGTGAGGCGATGGTATTTAGGACTGGACAAGGATGGTGAGGAAGGGGGAAGGAATGGAGATAGCGGATGTGGGCGGGGCGTAGAAGTAAGGAGGGAGGGGGGAGGGTGTTGTAGTGGAGGTTTTGGCGCCAAACTTTCTGGCAAGTGAGTGCCAGAGGATACACGCTCTTGCATTAGCGGCAAAGCAGCAGCAGCAGCAGCAGCATTGAAGAGCGCGCGTCGGAAATTGAACATTATTTTGTAAATAATGTTCAATTTCCGACGCGCGCACTTCAATGCTGCTGCTGCTGCTGCCGCTGCTTTGCCGCTAATGCAAGAGCGTGTATCCTCTGGCACTCCCTTGCCAGAAAGTTTGGCGCCAAAACCTCCACTACAACACCCTCCCCCCTCCCTCCTTACTTCTAGGCCCCGCCCACATCCGCTATCTCCATTCCTTCCCCCTTCCTCACCATCCTTGTCCAGTCCTAAATACCATCGCCTCACCTTCAGTTTAAAAACAATTTATCGTTCCTCTAAACTGACACAACAAAAAACACTCGGACAAGACTCGTGAGCTTTTCGACA
>NC_090257.1:34111566-34131566 GCF_037325665.1 Littorina saxatilis
TGTGTGTCCGTGAGCTCCTATCCGTGCGAGTGCGTCCCGGAAATATTAGTGTATTGATTGCGACAACATCCAATTTCTACTTCTGGCTTGGACGGGAATATTCAGAAAACGCGTTCATTGATTACGAAGCATTCATCATCTTCTTTAAGAAGCATGATTTCTCTTTCTTAAAGATTCATTTGCGATTCCAATGCCAGACCTTGTCTTTCAAATTTGGCCCTCGGCAGGCTCTTGTAGCAGTGATCAACGTTTACATGATGATGAGAGGTTTTCTATCCCGGGCCTCAACAACCACAGGCACCTGAACACGATTATGTTGGAACACACAGTGGCAGGGGCTGGTTGCCAAAAACCACTTGGGCTTGTCGCAAAGAGGTATACATTGGAACCCCCCTATCAAGACACATGTGACAGGGGAGGCTACCGCTCCTTTCACAGCAGACTCTGCACCCGAGTTGTTGGCCTTTAAGTCAACACCGGTGGATTGTGGAACTCTGTTTGTGATGGGGTCTGGTGGTTTCCGATTGTCTGTAATTATGTTCATGGAAACCTTCGGGTTTGCATAACAGTTTTTATAGGGCTAAGAAATTAGCCCTAACATTTTCAATCCTGTTTGATTGCACTTCGCCTCCCGAGGTGATCGTAGTGTTACGGCACTCGGTTACACACACACACACACACACACACACACACACACACACACACACACACACACACACACACACACACACACACACACACACACACACACACACACACACACCCTCCTAAAATAAAGACCAGCCATCTTTTTAAGACTTTCCTTTTTCAGATTTTCTGTTTCTAACCTCTGTAAAAGTTACCCCCATTTTAAGACCCATCTCAGTGATTTTTTCTTCTTCTTTTTCAGGCCTTGAAATGGGGGGGGGGTAACTGTATAATTGTAATGAAGCAGGGGGTTTCTTTGGCCCCGGCATTCGGGAAAAAAACCACGAGACTTCTTTGAAATAACCGGAAATATTGCAGCACAGTTGCTGAACTTTGGTATGATGGTGGGGGACAGGGAACACCAGAAACTGTCTTCAAAGTCGGAAATTTGCCAAAACGTATATGAACCTTTCGACAAACTTTCCGAAGAAAAACAATCCCAGTGAAATAGCTACAATGAAGGCTTCTGCGAGTACTTGTAACAGACTACTCTGTCGCAAATCGACTTCCCTTTCCACCAAAAAATGCGACGTTAGCGACAAGTGCCAACCATCGTACACACTCGTCGGTCTCTGTTGAAACTTCCTCCGACACTCAGTAGGTTACTCTCCAGAGCTGTGTACCAGTTTGTGACATGCATTATGTTCCGTTATTTAAATGATTATAACTTATATCTAATGGAAACTAGAATGTATTCTCTTCACTTTTGTCAGTTATACTCCAGTTAGATAACGATACACACTTACACACACAAAAAAGAATCATTTGTGTCTTTTTTGGTTGTAATTGTTAGTATTCAAATCCATGTCACACCCTTTGGTTTCCATATGCTACGAAGGTGATGTACTTTGAAATCCTTGTAATGTACTGAACGCAGACAAACGAAATGTGAAAATATTTCGAATTCTTTCTCTGCAGACCAAGGGTATGTTTGGAACCAGTATTTCAAGCGCTTAGAGCAAGCCTTTTTAACGAAAGTTTTTGATTTAGCGCTATATAAATGTTCTTATTATTATTATTATTATTATTTTTAGCAATTAATAGAATAGTTGTGTATGGTTAAAATGTCTCAGTTAAATAAAGAAATAGCACCTTCGTAACATGGTTTCCACTGGTACACAGCTCTGGAGAATAATCCATATCTGTTTCAAGTGTGTCTACCCGTCACACCCTTTGGAGAACGTTTTCGGCCAAATGTGACCTCGAGAGATCCAAGGGACATTTGGTGTACTGTAATTGATGCGCTGATTTTCTGCTTTTTTGTGTGTTTTAGTTGTACCTGAATAAATATAGATATTGCAACCAGCCTGGTTCCTAAGCATCGGAGTGCTGATTCTCATATTTTTCCAAATACAGCGAGGGATCCATACGTCCGGCAGACAAAGGCTGCTGGATGTTTAGGAAATCGAATCCATATTCAAGAAAATGCTAACGAATCCACGAGTGCCTGTGCCTGTGCCTGTGCCTGTGCCGGCTATAGTAAGGTATCAGAGAGGATAGTGGTGCTTTTCATCGGGATTGCACTTGTCATCCCACTTCAATTCCTATTTCGGAAGCTCCCAGCGCCGAACTTTGGTCTTGTTGATGTTACCGCTCCATGCTTCTGCTCGACCTCCTTGCCTTTGCTGCATCCATGTTGCTGGCGACTCTCTTCAGTGCAATTTTGTGTCGCTGCTGGTGTGCGTGTTGTTTTATAGCGGGACGCTTTTTAAAGTGTATTTTATGTTATTTATTTATTAATCTACTATTATGTTTTTGTAATCCTTATTCTATTTCCCTCAGATGTTTGAGATCTTTGTAGCAGCAGCAGCTTTTTTTCTGGCTTGTTGCTTCAAAATGGGACGCCTTTTTATTTTATTTTATTTTTTATTTTTTATTATTCATTTTTTGTAATCCTTATTTTTATTTTCCTCAATTGTTTTGAGATCTTGTCTCAGCTTCATTTCTGGTTTTGCTGGAATGTTCGACTGATGCAGGATTTCCCCTCGCTTATTTTGCTTTTAAGCACTGATCTCACAATTGATCCCTTTAGAAATAGATTAGTGCTTTCAAGCTAAGAAAGCGTACACGACTCTAGAGTTTAACAGATTTGCATCTGCGATAGCTTATGTTTCGGTTTTGTTGTAACCGTTGATATACGCTCGTAGTAGTTGTAGATAACTGAATGTTTTGTTAATATATATAGCTTGGAAAGTCAACACTACTCAAGTCATAAATGCAATCAGTGTTTTGGAGTTTTTCTTATTTTAGCACGTATCTCACTAATCTGTTAGTAATTAATCTCCTCGTTTAACACTGAATAAATTACTGATTTTTTCCTTTACTACTTTTAGTCATGACTTTCGAACTACGGTAGCTCTTGTGGAAAAATTTAGAACACTAATGCATTCTTAAAACAAGAAATTCCTCCGATAGGAAAAACACCCCCGTCAAAGGGAAATAACCTTCTCAGTTGGTGGCAGTGAGAATGGTTATTTCCCTTTGACCAACGGGGGTGTCCGTCTATAAGTCCTTGTATAATTTTAATCCACCAATAACTCCCTAACCGTGTGTTTGACTGGTCCCAATTTTTGTAACGACCGTCTCAGGAATGTATAGAACCTGTTCACCAAGTTTGGTGACGATCGGTTCGTTCATTCTTGAGATCTACTTGCGAACACAAACAAACACACAAACACACAAACACATCGAATAACTCCCTAACCGTGTGTTTGACTGATCCCAATTTTTGTAAGGACCGTCTCAGGAATGTATAGAACCTGTTCACCAAGTTTGGTGACGATCGGTCCGTTCATTCTTGAGATCTACTTGCGAACACAAACAAACACACAAACACACAAACACATCGACCGAATCCTATACACACCCCTATACCGGGGGTGTAAAAAGAAACATTGGCCCCCAACAATGAAGGCCGGTTTCTTTGAAGGAAAGGGTTCAATGCTTTCATATGTATCTTCCATCATGTCTGAACCAAGCCTCAACTCATAACACTTTTTTTTTAAATGTTATTAAGATTGTAAAATAAGATCTCCGTTAGTAAGCCCCAATATCTCAGAAGAACGCTGATTCCCACACACCAAAAAAAGGAATAAATACTAATCAAAGCGACAAAAGATGGCTATATGATAATTAAGTGTTGCGGTGATGGGCAGTACCACATACAAACATACCCCGAGAGGTGCTGATTAAATGTCTCCCTCGTGCGGTCAGAGATACCACTTTGCGACCTCATTATCCTTTCCCTTGATGAGAGCCAGTGAAGTACCCCGACGGGCAATATGAATAAGCAATGTTTGAGAAAAACTGTGGTTGGTTGGTTGGTTGGTTGGTTGGTTGGTTGGTTGGTTGGTTGGTTGGTTGGTTGGCTATTATTGTGTATCGTCTCTTCAGCTGATATGAATTGCTATTGGTTTAAACACAATTTTATTCAAAATACATGACATGATATGAAACAATTATTTTCAAAAATGCAGCTAGGACACGAACGCAAGCAAATGCTTATTTCACGTGACCATAACTATGCACAAGTTACACAAGTTTTCAGGATGGTGGACAACACAATTATTAACCAGAAGAACAAAATGTAGGAGGGGGGTATGGGGAACTTAATCAAACCAGGAGGATCTACAGAGAAAAAAATAAAAGAAAGAAAAAGAAAAAGAAAAATAATTTTTAAATTAAAAAAAAATGCTATTCGAGGCCGATGCAAGTTTGTTTTCTTTCTCAGGTCACATGACATGCTCCATGCATAAAACGATTTAAATTTAATTCACCTCTGTACAAAGAAGGTTCTGAAAATTCATAACCTTCACATTTGTGACTTCAAATCTTGTTACAAATCTTGATGTCCTTTGTGGGAACATTTCAAACTGCACACAGGCGGGCGCATTTGCCTAGCGGATAAGACATTGGCCTTCCAATCGGAAGGTCGTGAGTTCAAATCCCGGCCGCGGGTTAAGGGTGGAGATTTTTTTTAATCTCCCGGGTCAACTTATGTGCAGACCTGTTACTGCCTTATCCCCCTCTGTGTGTACACGCACGCACAAGACCAAGTGCGCACGGAAAAGATCCTGCAATCCATGTCAGAGTTCGGTGGGTTATAGAAACACGAAAATACCCAGCATGGTTCCCCCAAAAGCGGCGTGTGGCTGCCTAAATGGCGGGGTAAACACGGCCAGACACGTACACAAAAAAACTCTTGCAAACAACACGAGTGTACCGGACGTAGGAGTTTCAGCCAATGAACGAAGAGGAAGGCAACAGAACGGTACACACACAAATGGATCTAACGTCGTTTCTGTCCTGAATCGAGTCCATCGCTGGGAGAGAAACAAGTCTGGGATCTGCCAGCACACGGAATCTATGCGGAAACTTAGTCTCACCAAGACTAAGACACCGGCAACACCCTCTGTGTCTATCTTGTTCATTTTTCATGATCCAGCAATCAGATAGCCAAAGGTCACAGCAGATTTAGCACCTTGGTCGGAGTAGCGTTTGATTCACTAGCACATAACACAGTGGGTGAAGGGAGGTGGGGAGGGGGTGGCGGGTGTCCTCCTCCTAAGACAGGAGGAGAGACGTCTCAACTCCTACCACCTACCCCCCCCCCTCTAACTTCCCGAACTTTCCCCAGAGTAATGTGTCCGCGGTTACACACACACACACACACACGCATACACACACACACACACGCATATGCATACGCACACATGCAAGCACGCACCCACGCACGCACTGTCATACACACGCACGCACACACGGACACACACACACACATACACTTACACATACGCACATACACGCACGTACGCACGCACACACAGACACACACACACACACACACACATACACGCACGCACACACGCACACACACACACACACACACACACACACGCATGCACACACGCACACACACACACACACACACATGCGCACACGCACGCACACACACACAGACACACACACACTCACACACACTCAGACACACACTCACACACACTCACACACACACACACACACACACACACACACACGCGCGCACACGCACACACACACACACACACACACACACACACACACACTCCCACGCTCCTTTTTACATTTTGTCAAGTTTTTTCCTCTTTCTTGTTTGATCCCGCGCAGTTGCGTGACAGATAAATGCTGTGTGGCTCTCTCTGGAACGATGGACAGAGCAAAGTGTATTAAAATTTAAAACACTTCATTAGAATTCCACAGCACTCGCCTAACACATACACCCTACACGATCTGTCCCAGTGTAATTGGCACTAAAAGGCACAGTCTTCCCCGTAAAAACAGTTCTGGGTCGGTATGCTGGGCTGAGATGCACAAGAAAGTTACCAGCCCGATGGGAGCAAGCCACGGCGTTTGATTGGTTGAAAATGAGATTTGTTGAGATTTCAACGAATCAGGCACCGGGGTTTGTTCTCACACGGTAAGGTGGCACCCACTTTCGGCTTGGTTCACCTCGGGCCAGGAGTCGAGGTTGGAGACTTTGGTGCGGGATAAACTGTAATAGGGGAAGGGCTCCTAATATGGACCGGCTCCTAATATGGACCACCTTCTCTTCTGACAAACTAACGGCGCTAGAGCGCTCAAAAAAGTTTTATTCGCTGTATTCACCCTCTCTGGATAACTTGCACATGTCAAAATAGTTGCAGAAACAGAAATCTCAAAACCGTTAGGCTTTTTCTCTTTTTTTCACTTTTGGCAGCGTTCACTAAATTTGCCGCCTAAAACGGACTCGTTTCTGTCCACAGCCAAAGCTTTAATCACACAAAAATTGCTATATATGACAGCTAAAACTGTATGTGTTACATTTTAGCAGTGTTGACCCCGAGTTTCTAATGCAAACAAAAAATAATAGCAAAATCTCAAAGTATGTGCGAGTGGCCCCTAATATGGACCACCTTCAACAAATCGAAGAAAATAAAAGCTAAAGGCTATTTTCATTAATTCATTAAGAAGCTTGCTGGAAATAACTTATAACTAGCACTCGAGATTTAAAAAAAATGCAACAAAAAGTCTTCTTTTCGTGGAAGTTGATAATTTCACTTATTTTCACTCTGTTTTTGATAAGCTTCTTTAGTTTCCTGGTGTGCTTCAAATAATGCTCTCATCAACCCGAAACAGATAAATCTAGAGCATATTTTAATTAGGCTGACTTGTACATTAAGTTGTATCATTTTATTTTGAAATATAGGGGGCTTTTGACAGTGATTCGTGAAGGCCGCTTCACTGGTCCATATTAGGCGCCCAGGCTCCTAATATGGACCCTTTGTGATTTTTTCTGTATTTAATTTTTGCTGAATGTCTATCAAAGCTATTTCACTCTAATTAGGCCTAACGGTTAACCTAAGAGAGAAGGACTACCAAACACAAAATGAAACTTCTTCGCAAGAAAACAAGCTAGTTATCAGCATGAAACACAAAGTGGTCCATATTAGGAGCCCTTCTCCTATATCCCGGACTAAAGACACTAAACTTGACTCCTGGGCTGGGGCGCACGAAGCGAGCCCGTTGGGTGAGAACAATCCGCCGGGTCTGATTGGTTGAAATCAAAGCGATCTTCGTTAAGGCTGTCCTTAACTGACCTCGAAGTTGATTTCGCGCAGTCTTTTTACCAAAAACTCAGTGCTAAAGCTTCGTGTGGCTCGCTTTGCGAAGTATGCTTCGCGTAGTCGACTTCGCCCAGTTAAGGATGATATAGCTCAGTTGGTTGCGCGCTGGATTTGTATTCAGTTGGCCGCTGTCAGCGTGAGTTCGATCCCAGGTTCGGCGGAAATTTATTTCAGAGTCAACTTTGTGTGCAGACTCTCTTCGGTGTCCGAACTCCCCCCCGTGTACACTACATTAGGTGTGCACGTTAAAGATCCCACGATTGACAAAAGGGTCTTTCCTGGCAAAATTGCTTAGGCACAGTTAATAATTGTCTACATATACCCGTGTGAATTGGAATAATAGGCCGTGAAAGGTAAATATGCGCCGAAATGGCTGCAATTACTGGCCGTATAAAATTTCATCTCACACGGCATCACTGCAGAGCGCCTAGAACTGTACCCACGGAATATGCGCGATATAAGCCTCATATTGATTGATTGATTGGAAGGATAGGCTTGAAGAAGATTTCGCAAAGTCGACTTTGCCCAATGAAAATCAGGCTTTTACCAGTGCAAGACCCTACCTAGACAGATATGAAATGGCAACCCGCATTGTTTACACGGAAAAGAATGTACCTTTAACAATTTATTTTATTTTCCTTCTTTTTGACAATAAGGCACGGAGCGCTCTTCCGAGACAACGAGGAATGCTCGGGTTCGGGTGATCCGAGATCCGTCTTTTATTTTAGGGACGTGTGGCGACTAATAACCGGAACATGACGAAAGCATTGGGTGACCTTTTTAAGCGGCTCACTGGGGAAATCAAGGAATGTGTGAGTGTTGCCTGTGAGGCCGAAGTTTGTGCCGTGTGGAGAAAAGCATTGACCTTTTCGTCCGCTGGACCGTACAGCTGACAAAAGATCACACATTGTTTTCCGCATCTGTAGCTGGTGTGGGGAGGTCCCTAAAACAATACAGTGAAAGTAGAGTTGCGCTGTATCGGGTTAAAAAGTAAGTAGAAAATAAAGAGTGAAGGACGGTAGAGATCAATGGAGAAATCTGTTCGCACGCGTGCGTGTGTGTGTGTGTGTGTGTGTGTGTGTGTGTGTGTGTGTGTGTGTGTGTGTGTGTGTGTGTGCGTGCGCGTGTATGTGTGTGTGAGTGTGTGTGCGTGTGTGTGTTTGTGTGTGTGAGTGTTTGTGTTTGTGTGTGTGTGTGTGTGTGAGTGTGTGTGTGTGTGTGTGTTTCGTGTGCACGGGGGAGGGGGGGGGGGGGTAGGGGGGGGGGGAGTCGAAGAGGGAGAGAAGATATTAACGACAGACAGACAGAGAGACAAAGTAAAACAGGGACAGTCAGACATAAAGATCTACATCTTTTAAGACACACGCCTAGACCCACACTTACACTACACGCCTAGACCCACACTTACACTACACGCCTAGACCCACACTTACACTACACGCCTAGACCCACACTTACACTACACGCCTAGACCCACACTTACACTACACGTCTAGACCCACACTTACACTACACGCCTAGACCCACACTTACACTACACGCCTAGACCCACACTTACACTACACGCCTAGACCCACACTTACACTACACGCCTAGACCCACACTTACACTACAGTCCCTGTCAACAAAAATACAAAGGCAAATTCAATCTGTACATGAGGGAGGACTAGAGACAATCGAAGCACATGGGGTTTAATTATCATCTCCTGAATATGGACCTAGGATATCAAACCGAGCGTTAACTGGGCGAGAAACGTCCGTCCGTGCACTACGGTAGATATCGACGTAACATTACAAAGTCTCAGTGACCTCGATCGCCCCACACGCTGGTGTAGTGTACAGACCGTTATTACATTTAGTCAAGTTTTGACTAAATGTTTCAACATAGAGGGGGAATCGAGACGAGGGTCGTGGTGTATGTGTGTGTGTCTGTCTGTCTGTCTGTGCGTGTGTGTGTGTAGAGCGATTCAGACTAAACTACTGGACCGATCTTTATGAAATTTGACATGAGAGTTTCTGGGTATGATATCCCCAGACTTTTTTTTCTTTTTTTCGATAAATGTCTTTTATGACGACATATCCGGCTTTTTGTAAAAGTTGAGGCGGCACTGTCACACCTTCATTTTTCAATCAAATTGATTGAAATTTTGGCAAAGCAATCTTCGACAAAGGCCGGACTTCGGTATTGCATTTCAGCATGGAGGCTTAAAAATTAATTAATGACTTTGGTCATTAAAAATCTGAAAATTGTAATTAAAATTATATTTTTATAAAACGATCCAAAATTACTTTTATTTTATTCTTTATCATGTTCTGATTCCAAAAACATATAAATATATTATATTTGGATTAAAAACAAGCTCTGAAAATTAAAAATATAAAAATTATGATTAAAATTAAATTTCCGAAATCGTTTTAAAAACAATTTCATCTTATTCCGTGTCGGTTCCTGATTCCAAAAACATATAGATATGATATGTTTGGATTAAAAACACGCTCAGAAAGTCAAAACGAAGAGAGGTACAGTAAAGCGTGCTATGCAGCGCAGCGCAACCGCTACCGCGTTAAACAGGCTCGTCACTTTCACTGCCTTTTGCACTAGCGGCGGACTAGGGTCATTGTGAAAAAATGCAGTGCGTTCACTTTCATTCTGTGAGTTCCACAGCTTGACTAAATGTAGTAATTTCGCCTTACGCGACTTGTTTATTCTTTAAAATAAAATCTCAGCCAGAGTTCAAACTGGGTCAAAGCTTTCGCTGTCTCAGTCCGAATTGTCTGAATTGAAGTTGATAATTCTTATCATAAGAACCATACAAGTAGGATATTGAGCAAGTGTGATACTGCACGATGGTCGCAAAGATTTCCCCTCTCCTGTGTTTTCTCAAAGTTGTTCGACTTTTTCTTGGCAAGGGACAAAAATCCTAAGACGCCGGTGTAACACGAAATTTGTACTCCACGAAAAATTTACTCCGGAGTAAAAATTTCGTACGAAATTCTTACTCCGAGTAAAGTTTTCGTACGAGAAAAGAACTCCCCAAGGCACGAACAAATTACTCCCTCCACGAAATTTTTACTCCCCATTTTATTTTACTTCCAGTAAAAATCTCGCAGGCGAAAATGGGATGCGGGCGAAGGGATAATACCAATATGTGATCTCGCGCAAACGAATGTCGCCGCTACCCTCCCTCCACCCCTTCCACCACCAAGACTAACAGGGAACAAGGGAGTGTACATTTCGTACACCTGGCATGGGAAGTTAAATTGCTCGTGTAAGGGTGTAGTAATTTATTCGTTTTTTATTCGTCAGGGGAGTAACATTTGTGTACGAAATGTTTACTCGGAACTCACCTGTCGTGGGGAGTAATTTTCTCGTGTAATGGGGGAGTGCTTTTTTCGTAAAGGGAGTAACATTTTCGTACGAAATTTTTACTCCGGAGTAAAAATCTCGTGGGAGTAATTTTCTCGTGTTACACCGGCCTCTCAAGTGGAAGGTTGAGTGGTCCAATCCTGACAGCGCCTGATGGATTAAGGGTGGAGATTTTTTCCAATCTCCCAGGTCAACGTTTGTGCAGACCTGTACATGTTAGTGCCTTATCCCCCTGTATGTGTACACGCAAGCACGAAACCAAGTGCGCACGGAAAAGATGCAGTAATCCATGTCAGAGTTCGGTGGGTTATAGAAACACGAAAATACAAAGCATGCATCAGCCGAAAGCGACGTATACCTGCCAAATGGCGGGGTAAAAACGGTCATACACGTAAAATCCAACTCGTGTAAAAATAACAGCCCAAGGACGAAGAAGAAGACGACGACGAAGAAGAAGAAGAAGAAATCGTGTTATACCAAACCCAATCAATGAGTTACGATACCGACACCTGCACAGCCTGGCGGTCATCTTAAGGGCAGAATATACCTGCGCAAAGTCAGCGGCACAGACGACGCACTGCAGATTATCCCGGACCGCTACACGTTGCGTGAAAAGAAAACAGGCCAAGTACTCGTCATAATCCCTATCGCAGCATCAATACTATGCAGTGCGTCGTCTGTGTCGCTGACTCTGCGCAGGTATATATTCTGCCCATAAGCAGTACCACTCCAGTGCAGATATGACCAAGTCGCCCAAAAAAACTTTGTTCTCGATATTCCTCGACAGCTTCTCGGGAAACATGCAGAAGAAGTGACAGAATTATAAAGGCACACGTACTCCTTCTCGTGAAAACAGTTCGGCACAGATCTGGAGAAGAAAAAAAATGTAAATAAAACAAATCGGGAATAATACCGAAACATAGCAAAGCTGATGCACTAATTCAAGTCTCTACGAAGAGCAGCTTCGTCCTTGAATGCACTAACATGTTCATTGTATGAGAATCAACAAGCAAGATGATTCTTTCTGGGACATCGTCAAGGCTGCTTTTCTTACTGCTTTGTGTAATAATTTCTGTTGTGTGTTTTTCGTTGTTAGTTTGTTTTGTTTTTTGTCGTCTTTTCTGTTCCTTACTTGTGCTTTCCTCTTTCTGTGACCAACACTCAGCAAACCTCCTGGTGCTCAGGTGACACCCCAGCTAATCCGGGTGCTGACAGCCATTCAATAATTAATGAACGTTCCGGCACAGTAACGTTTTACGGGTTAGGATGTGCAGATTGCCCCCTCTCCGTAGGAAACGGAAAGAACGAAACATTTAGGAACGCAGAAAGGAGACAAAGAGGAAACAAAAGCCGTGAAAATGTTAACGCTATAATGCTATTTATAATGATTATATTACGACATTGTTGACGGAAAGAAAGATATAAAGTACGCACACACAGCGGAAGGCCGAAAAATGACGAATGCCAAAAATAGTTAACCATATGTGAGGCTATTTATTGCGCTTCATATACATCATGCATGGCCGATACAACCTTCTGGAAACTTGCAGTTGAAACTTCGTTAGACGAAGCAAAATACGAATATTTCGAATCACAAACCGAGTATATATGCCAGAAGCAAAGTTGAAACGAAAATAAAACTCAAAAACAACCGTGATCATGTAACCCTTGACACTAAAAACACTAATTATATGACTTGACACTAAAAACACTAATTATATCACTTGACACTAAAAACACTAATTATATGACTTGACACTAAAAACACTAATTATATGACTTGACACTAAGAACTGTATGTACTTTGCATGTCTTCGATTTGTTAAAAGAACGTTACCTGCTAACTTCTTCTTCTTCTTCTGCGTTCGCTCTGACAGGTACTCCTGTCCTCCTGACAAATGGAAATACGCTTGTCAGTCGAAGGGGGTCCACACGTCGGTAGAACTTATTCCTCACTGGTGTGTCAGCAGGCCAGAATTCTGCTCTTAAGCCCGCTACTAACTGCAGCAGAACCAAGCCGAACTGGGTAGGCGAACGTTACACCGTGCCTGGTTCGGTGTACTAACTAGCGGCGAAATGTGTCATATGATCAAGAAATATCACGTGAGAAAATTCGTGATCGGTTGACAGCGTTATAGCCGTCAGTATTGTCACTCTTCAAGGATGAAGATACAAAAATATTCAACCAATGAAAAGTCAGTTCGCCGATGACGCGCCGAATGTTTGCAGGATTGTATCGGCGAACCGCGAAGGTTACAGCTGCAACAACAAAATAGGAGAATCCCCTGATTTGATTACGTCGCCGAACGTTCGCCGAACTAGTTCGGCGTGGTTTGGCTGTAGTTAGTAGCGGGCTTTTGGTTTTGGTGCAGGTACCTACTAACAAATTGTCTCAAATCGATATTTTCAGTGATATGTTCTTGATATTTGGATTTGGAATGATGGCACCACACACCAGGAATACCTTATGCATATGGTCAACTTTGCAGATTACATTGGGAAAGTGTAATTATTCCATAAAAATCGCTGCGTCACAGTATATAGTCTGTAAAGACGGTCTTTCTGGTTGCCCCTCGACTTCATCTTTCTTAAGGGCCCGGTCCTTACCACGACCGTGCCGATCACGCCGATCTGAAAAAGTTATCAAATCGGAGCATATCGCCGTCAGAATCCAGCACATGGCACTAATACCCTAGTCACATAATATAGACGCCGCTTCTGCTACGACGGAAAAGTGTCCGAGAGCGTGGCCAATCGTGGGCCAAACGTGGCAGGATCTCCATGAGCGTGGTTTGGTCGGGGTGGGATCTGCTAGGTCGCGAAGCTGCACGCTCTCCCTACGCTTATTTTGAACTGCACAAAACAAGCGTACCCGGGTCTGGGCGCAGTACAGTCGTGATGTAGTGTTTTGTCTTCGCCATGTGCTGGATTTTGACGGCGAGCCCCGACTTGATAACTTTTTCAGATCGGAGTGATCGGCATGGTCGTCGTAAAAACGTAGAGCTGTGTGACGGGGGCCATAACAAAATCTACATCACGACTGTACTGCGCCCATACCCGGCTACGCTTGTTTTGTGCAGATCAAAATAAGCGTAGGGAGAGCGTAGGGAGAGCGTGCAGACCTAGCAGATCCCACTCCGACCAAACCACGCTCATGGAGATCCTCCCACGTTTGGCTCACGATTGGCCACGCTCTCCGACAATTTTACAACGGAGTAGAAACGGCGTCTCTGGGTATTATCAAAAAACAATAATTGTAGGTCAGTGGAACGTTAATTATTGACAAAACAAAACGTGACATTTACAGTGTATTTTAAGTAGACAGAGAGACAAACACTTACGCTACAAATAATTAACTTATCTGAAAGAAATAATAATCAAAAACTCGCATGCAAGGTGCCGGTGTAACACGAAATTTTTACTCCACGAAAAATTTACTCCGGAGTAAATATTTCGTACGAAATTCTTACTCCGAGTACACTTTTCGTACGAGAAAAGAACTCCACACGGCACGAAAAAATTGCTCCCTCCACGAAATTTTTACTCCCCATTTTTTTTACTTCCAGTAAAAATATCGTATGCAAAAATGGGATGCGGGCGAAGGGATAATGCCAATAAGTGATCTCGCGCACACGAATGTCGCGCTACCCTCCTTCCACCTCTTCCACCACCAAGACTAACAGGGGACAAGGGAGTAAAAATTTCGTACACCTGGCATGGGAAATTAAATTGCTTGTGTTTGGGTGAAGTAATTTATTCGTTATTTATTTGTCAGGGGAGTAACATTTTTGTTCGAAATGTTTACTCGGAACTCATCTGTCTTGGGGAGTAATTTTCTCGTGAAATGGGGGAGTGCCTTTTTCGTAAAGGGAGTAACTTTTTCGTACGAAATGTTTACTCCGGAGTAAAAATCTCGTGGGAGTAAGTTTCTCGTGTTACACCGGCGAGGTAATGTTATCTTTCTTTGTTGTTTTCTTCGCCCCTGACTATCGTGAAACTCGTAAGCAATTGCTTGAATATGGATTGGATTTTCTAAAAAAATCGAGCGGCTTCTGTCTGCAAGACGTGTAGATCCCCGACTTCATTTTGAAAAATATGAGAATCAGAACTCCGTATCTTGAGAACCAGGCTGGTTCCAATATCTATTGTTATTCAGTTTAAAATGAAACGTTTTTCAATAAATCAGTATAGAATTGCCTCAGTTATGGTACAAATAATGTCACTTAGTTCTCTCGAGGTCAGATTTGGCCCAAAACATTCTCAAAAGAGACAGTGAAACTAACAAAACGCAACATTTAATCTTACACGAACACATTGCCCACGCAATCAAATCCAGTATGATTAACCGGTTGGCAATTTCTTTTCCGCTGTTTTCGTTTAAAAATGAAAAAAATACCTGAATTTTTCGGTTAATGTGAACACTGACGTATTCCATCATACATATTTATTTTAGCTTCTCCCTGTGAATTTCTGAAAATGTCAACTTTTTTCGTCACACAGAAATTAAATTCAGGTAAAACCCGAATACAAAATTTGGTCTCAGCAAATTGTCAAAGAACATTGGTCCCGCCGTTTTCTTTTTGAACGATCAGAACAATTTTTCCAAAATGCTAGCGGCACCGTTGGTTCCAACGTCTTTCTTAAAGTCCTTGCAAGTTCTTTTAAAAGTTTGACACAATGTAAATTTCACAAAAACTGAGTTATTAACATGCCTTCGGCATCTCAAACTGAGTTCATTTCCGTATAAATGTGTTGTTTCTCATTACTTTCCACACAAGACAAATTGTGATGCGACCCTCATTCATTTAAGAACTAATGTATCGATTGGACATTGGATTTCCCTTCTTTGAGCCATGTGACGTCAGAGGCCTACAAAACTTTATGTATCGATTGGAGACTGGATTTCCCTTCTTTGAGCCATGTGACGTCAGAGGCCTACAAAACTTTATATTTTGGTGTTTCAGGTTGACCGAAACTTCAAAGGAACTACAAAACACACGTCATGCGTGTTTGATTGCATGTGTGTGTGCTGTTCAATGTCAAAACAACATCAAAGTCAGTACATGACGTGTGTTTTGTAGTTCCTTTGAAGTTTCGGTCAACCTGAAACGCCCAAATATGAAGCTTATGTGTTTGATTGCATGTGTGTGTGCACAGGAGTGTGTGTGTGCTCGTTCAATCGTCAAAACAACAACAAAGTCATAGTACCTGAAAGGAATTTGATCGATACATAAATGTTATTTGCGTGTTTGACCAAAATATGACATTTTACACAGATCTCGACAGTCATTGTTCACCTCGACCGCTAGCGCGGTCTCGGAGAACAATGACTGTCTCGATCTGTGTAAAATGTCATATTTTGGTCAAACACGCAAATAACGTATACTCTCTCTCTCTCTCTCTCTCTCTCTCTCTCTCTCTCTCTCTCTCTCTCTCTCTCTCTCTCTCTCTCTCTCTCTCTCTCTCTCTCTCTCTCTCTCTCTCTCTCTCTCTCTCTCTCTCTCTCTCTCTCTCTCTCGTCTCGACGGCAATATACATGTCTCGTCTAAATATCGGACCCTACTGCTACGCTGAAAACACAATAGCTATTCATAATCTTATCTTATTCTGACATGTCTGTTAGTTGGTGCGTTTGTCCCCTTACACAAGAACAACTTCGTCATCATAGTGTAGACATCTTTAAACATCGAACATCAAAACTTCAGCTCAGAGGTATTGCAAGTGCCGCGTAAACCTCGTGTATGAAGATTTTCTGGAATTCGGTCCTGTCCACGGTATTGTTGGCGAAAGCCAGGTGGGTTAAGTGTGGAGATTTTTCCGATCTCCCAGGTCAACTTATGTGCAGACCTGCTAGTGGCTTATCCCCCTTCGTGTGTACACGCAAGCACAAGAACAAGCACGCACGGAAAAGACCCTGTAATCCATGTCAGAGTTCGGTGGGTTATAGAAACACGAAAATACCCAGCATGTTTCCTCCTAAAGCGGCGTATGGCTGCCTAAATGGCGGGGTAAAAACGGTCATACACCTAGAATTCCACTCGTGCAAAAACACGAGTGTACGTGGGAGTTTCAGCCCACGAACGCAGAAGAAGAAGAAGAAGGTATTGTGAGCGAAAGCCTCAGGACTCATTAGTCCAAAGCACCTGACAATAATTATGCCGTATGCAGCACTCTTTGAAAACATGGTCACGCAGAAACAAATGTCGACCATTAGGATGTTGTCATGGCACATAAAGACATCGCACGGAAATGATTATAACATTGTTTGCAAGACACAACGCAGTGGTGGTATGAAAAGTGTAAGCTGACAGCTTTCTTAGGGACTTTCAATGGACGGATTCTGAAAATAACGATGTGTCCGGGATTTCATTGGATGGGGAAAAGTTGTGCTAGTCGCGTTGCCGTTAATCAGTAGTGAAGCGATCGCTGCGACAGTGAAGAATAAGCTCCGATGAGAACGCTTTCAAAAGAAAAGCGCATCATATTAAAATGTGTTGTTGACCGTGACAACGTGACTGACCAAGACTAAATGTAAAAAGTTATTATCGTCTATCGAATGCAAAGTATACATGTAAAGTGTACCTCACTGTGTTTACTCCTAACCGAAAACTCAAGCCTGTATGAATAATGGACATGACGAAACAATAAAACAATATAAAAAAAATTGCCACACGCACACACACACACACATACACACACACACACGCACGCACGCATGCACGCACGCACGCACGCACGCAAACACACACACACACACACACACACACACACACACACACACACACACACACATACACACACTCACTCACATACCTCTGCTGTTGGACGTGTGGTTTTTACACCCCCGGTATAGGGGTGTGTATAGGTTTCGGTCGATGTGTTTGTTTGTTTGTTTGTTTGTTTGTTTGTGTGTTTGTGTTCGCATATAGATCTCAAGAATGAACGGACCGATCGTCACCAAACTTGGTGAACAGGTTCTATACATTCCTGAGACGGTCCTTACAAAAATTGGGACCAGTCAAACACACGGTTAGGGAGTTATTGGTGGATTAAAATTATACAAGGATTATAGAGGGAAATATTAATGGTCAAAGGGAAATAACCATTCTCACTCAGTCACTGCCACCAACTGAGAAGGTTATTTCCCTTTGACGGGGGTGTTTTTCCTACCTCGGAGGAATTTCTTGTTTTTTATAGACTAGATCATGTAAAGTCTGTCTTTAGCTTCGACACTATGAGTTTCTGGTGTCTGCAGCATCGCTGGAAACCGCTAATTCAGCAATGGTTCTTGCCTCATGTTTTGATGACCAGTTGACACCGACTAGTCATATTTTGACTCCCTGTGCAACGGTCGTCTGATGCAATCGACCCCAGCACCCCACCCCCCCCCCCCCCCACCAACCCATCCACCTTCTGAGTGTTATACTACACACACACACACACACACACACACACACACACACACACACATACACACACAGACACACACACACACACACACACACACACACACACACACACACTCACATACACACACTCACATACCCTCAGACACATACACTCACACATACACACAAATAATCACACGCGCGCACATGCACGCGATTTACAGTGAGAGAGAGAGAGAGAGAGAGAGAGAGAGAGAGAGAGAGAGAGAGACTGAGAGAGAGACAGAGACAGAGACAGAGACAGACAGAGAGAGAGGGAGGAAGAGAGGGGGAGAGAGATAGGGGAGGAGAGAGAGAGAGGGGAGGAGAGAGAGAGAGGGGAGGAGAGAGAGAGGGGGAGAGAGAGGGGGAGAGAGGGGAGGAGAGAGAGAGGGGGGAAGAGAGGTGAGAGAGAGAGGGGGGGGGGAGAGAGAGAGAGTGAGAGGGGAATGGGTAGGGGGTGGGGGGGGGGGGGGTAGAGACAGACCGACAGACAGAGACAGAGGACATAAAACCCACAACCACACCTACCACCTTTGCCCATTTCATCGCCGCGTCTCAGCCAAGACATAAAAGACACGCGCCACTAGATTGGCTGTCGCCAACATCCCGTCACAACACGCGAACAGCGTCCTGCCGTCTGATTGGCTAGCGCCTTGCGTTGACACCGGGACAAGAGTCCGTTAATTTCTGGAACCGGTGGCGAGAACAGGGACTTTATTAGCATCAGGACAGACGACTGGAAGGGCTTGGGTGTTCTTCTTGCTTTCTTCCTTCCGTCCTTCGCTCCTTGTCTTCAGTCCTTTCTGCTCTACTGTCTTCTAAAGACGACAGAAAGCGACAAGACTCACAATCCCTGCTTGGTACCTGTGGAAACCTCAGAGGGATTTTCGTTTCGAGAAAGGTAGGAACTTTTTGTCTTGCTTTTTTTTTAATTTTTTTTTTTTTTTTTTAATTTTGTGTGTTTTTGTTTTCTGTGTCTCTTTTTTGTTGTTGACATTATTGCATCCCTTCTTTCTTTTCAAATCGTTTCTATATATCTTTCTTCCTTCTTTTCCTACCTGTCTTTTTTCATGTTGTTTCTTTTTCTTCTTTATTGCGTTCTCCTCATACCGTTGTTCTTTTATACATTTATTCATTCATGTTTCAAAGTATTGTATGATTTTGTTTCCTTTCTTCCTGCTTTCCTACACATGTCTTATTTCCTGTTTCCTCTTTTTCTTGTCCGCTCTACTCATTATTGTCTTTATCTTCCCACGATTTATTTATCCATTCATGTCTCCTTTTCATAAAATTATGCTCTCTATTGTCAGTTTACCTCTTTGTCTTCTTCTTGTTTTTGGCATGCTGCCTAAATAGACGAATTTCAGAAATAACTCTGTCGGGTTTTTGCGGGTTTTGGAAGAGTTATTTTCCTTGTGTTTCCTTGCTTTTCCAAACAAACACTGAGGCAAGCTACAAGAGTTTTTGCAGGCTTGTCTCAGTGTTTTCATGAAAACCACTCCTACAATCCCTACAAAACTGGACAGAGTTATTTACGAATATCGTCTATTCGGGAAAAGAAACATGAAAGGAAAGGGAAACAAAGTCGGGAGACCATGGAGAGAGAGAGAGAGAGAGAGAGAGAGAGAGAGAGAGAGAGAGAGAGAGAGAGAGAGAGAGAGAGAGAGGTCTTTCCTGGCAAAAATGTATAGACATAGATTAAAAAAAAATGCCCACCAAATACCCGTGTGACTTGGAATAATAGGCCGTGAAAAGTAAATATTCGCCGTAATAGCTTGAGATTTACTGGCCGATGTGAATGCGTGATATATTGTGTAAAAAATTCCATCTCACACGGCAGAAATTAATATGTAAAGCGCTTAGAGAACGTCAAGC